>NC_056744.1:149423278-149568278 GCF_019279795.1 Protopterus annectens | reverse complement strand
TTCCAGAAGATCTTAGTGATCACTCACTTACTTATGTTATTAGGGCCAAAACTAAGCTAAACCTACCTACCTCACATAAAACAATATATTCAAAAAAACACTTTAATCCTGAAGGATTCCTAACAGAGCTATCACAATACAACTGGACCCCTCTCAAATATCTCTCACTCAACAATGCTGTTGAACACTTCAACTCAGCATTCCTGACCATCCTGAATCAACATGCCCCAAAACGTATCATTAGAACAAAGACCAAAATAGCACCCTGGCTAACTTCTAATACCAAACAAACAATTATACTTAGAAATAAATCATGGAAAAGATGGCGGTCCTCCAGAAACCCAAACGATCACCGTATCTTCAAAGAACTCAGAAATAAAACCAAAAAAGCTATACTTGCAGATAAAAAAAATTATTACCTTGAACTACAACAATCAACCAAAAAAGAACCAAAAAAGTTTTGGTCCACTATCAATAATCTTCTTACCCCAGGCAAAGTAGTTACACCGAACCCACAAAACTTAGATCCTGACAACCCCTCTTTAATAGCCAATAACTTCAACACCTTCTTTACTACTTCCATACAAAATCTAGCTAACCACTTAACCCCTGATTCCTCCTAACTGCTCTTAAATAACAGTGACAACTGCCTTCCACCCCTGCAACTTCAACCCATACCAACCTCCTACATACAATCTCTTTTACAAAAACTTAAATCTACTACACCCTCAGCTGATGACCTTCCAGCTGAATTTCTTCAAATAGCAGCCAAAGCTATCGCCTACCCTGTCTCCATCCTCATAAACAGATCCATAAAAGAAAGTACTTTTCCCTCAATCTGGAAAATATCTCATATCATACCCCTACACAAAGGAGGCAAAGCCACAGACCTTTCAAACTTTCGTCCTATAGCACTATTATCTCCTCTAGCTAAAATCATGGAAAAATGCATACACAAACAACTACTCACCCATCTCCTTCAAAACAATCTACTTGCAGATACTCAACATGGATTTAGACCTTCACATAGTACTACCACTGCTCTACTTTCCTTTTCCAACACCATCAACTGTAATCGTAACAACAACAAACTAACCTCTTCTCTTTTCCTAGACCTGTCAAAAGCCTTCGACATGGTCAACCACTCACTTTTACTACACATGTTAAAATCCATTGCTTTGGATACCTCCTCCTTAACCTGGTTCTCTTCTTATCTCGAAAACAGGCAACAAGCAGTACTCTGGAAAAATTGTCTATCTTCACTACTACCTATCTCTTTAGGAGTCCCACAAGGACCCATACTAGGCCCCCTCCTATTCTCTATCTTTATTAATGACCTCCAAGCATCTATCCAAAACACTACATGTATACAATATGCAGATGATTCCACAATTATTTGCACAGCCTCCACTCAATCTGAACTCCACTCACTCACACAAGCTACCTTTTCTATCGTCCCAGACTGGTTCTCAAAAGATGTCTTCTCCTCAATTCCAAGAAAACAAAACTACTACTTTTCTCACCTACACACAAATCTACACAACTTAACTTCTCTATTACTGCAGGTGACAACTCCCTCATCTCCCCAGACTTATCAACCAAACTACTTGGTGTTACTATTGATAATAATCTAAGCTATGATTACCATATCAACAACACCATAAAAGCACTCAATTAAAAAATTGGCACACTATACAGAATCAAACCCTACCTAACACCTGAAGCACGGACCACCTTAGCACAAACACATCTCATCTCGACCCTATTGTATGCCTCCTCTATCTACACTAACCTCTCAAAAAGTAACCTAAAGAAACTTACGACATCCTACCACAATATAGCTCGCTTTGCCACAGCATCCCAGTATAGAACACACCACTGTCTAAACTTAAAACAATTACACTGGTTGGAACTTCCCAACAAGATTACATATCAACAACTCCTAATAACACATAACATATTATATCAACCATCTAAAACACCAGCTCTCACTAATCTTCTGAGCCCTTATAATAACCTGAAACAACTACGTTCTGCAGAAAAGCTTCAAGTCAAAACAACTCGAATCACCAATTCTGCAGGTAACTGCCTTTTTCCCAACGCAGTAGGGAAAATATGGAATAACCTCCCATCCCACATTACCTCAATAGGCTCCTTTGATCTTTTTAAAAAACAACTTCTTGCACATCTTACAAACTTCTGGCTCTGCTCTTGTACCAATCCCGACTGAGAAACCTAATACCTTCTACTATCATTCTTCCTCACTTCTCAACTACAATCCTTCTCTGTGTTCTCAAACATCCTAATGACTCTACAGTTTCTACTGTTCTCAAAAAAAAAAAAAAAAAAAAATTATATTATATATTGTATATACACTAATATGTATGCAATGATTTGTATGGAGTGTAGTTCTAGATATAATCAATGTCTCTTGTAATACATAAATAGTATTCTATGTGTTTTATTTTTTTCTTGATCCAGACTAATAACTATCCATGGTAACTTAATATCTGTTAAAGGATCTCATAGTTAATCTTCAATTTTGTATAACCTTTGTTTTAATTCTGTGGAGCTTTTCTCCCCGGGCCTCCACTGAAAATGGAAATTATCCAGCTGGACTAGCCCGGTCAACAAATGTAAAATAAATAAAAAATAAAAATATATACATACATATATATGTGTGTGTGTGTGTGTGTCTATATATACTATGACTACTGTAGGAAGCCAATTTGTACAAAATTACCAATTGTCTTTCTACAGTAAAAGCCAAAGTCCTTTTTTTTTTGTTCTTATCTTGAAGAGCTGAGGAGGTGGGGTGGTACTTTAGGGTCTGTCACTGGGTGCTATATGAGCCAGCTATGACTCTGTATCTGTCTGTCTATCTATCTATCTATCTATCTATCTATCTATCTATCTATCTATCTATCTATCCATATAGAATCAACACACACACACACACACACACACACACACACACACACACACACACACACACACACACACACACATGCACACACGCACACACACACACACGCAGCACACATGCAGCACACACACACACACACACACACACACACACACACACACACACACACACACACACACACACACACACACACATCTATATATTGCTATACGTGGTAAGTGTCTTGTTTAGAGGAAATATCAGGGGAAGGTTTTTTTTTTCATATGATAAAGTGTAGGCAACCCCTGCCTGACCTTACTAATTAATGTGCCTCCATCTGACATCTTTCCTGCCCATTTCAGAAATACCACTATAATTTCCCTTCCTACAGTTTCCAACCCAAAAGACTGCTAAGTCTATATACCTATAGCCAACTTGGGCCCAATCATGAAAATAATTAAATGAGTGGTCTACAAACAGCTTTTCAAACATCTCAGTTAGTACGGCCTTTTATGTGATGAACAGCATGTTCTTCATAATTTATTTAGTATAATGACCAGTCTATATACTGCAACTGATACCATACTCAGTAATATGAATAATGGTCTTCTTGACCTGACTAAGGCTTTCAAAACTATAAACCAACAACTGTTACTTTGTAAACCAGCTAAACTTAGTTTGGGCACTGATGCTTTGGATGGTTCAAAAATTATCTTCAGACCAGAATCTTTCAAGTATAATCCAATAACTCACATACAAGTCTGGCACACTCCTCAGCTGTATACCACATGGTTCTATTCTGTTTCTGGCCCATTACTCTTTTTGTTTTTTATAAATACCTTAACAAATTATCTCTCCAGCCTCAAAATAATCATGTACGCAGATTACCTTATTTTACTCAAATCCAGCAAAAGTATCTCTGATCTGCAACAAAAATCACAAACTAGATTCTCCTCTTTTTCTAGTTGGACCCATACAAACAAACTTCTGCTCAATCCAGTCAATCCAACATTATGTATTTTGCCTGTAGCCAAAAGCTCATGAACTCTCACACTAGTTAATTATGAGATGGCATTGACAGTGTCATGCCTACTGTATCAGAACAAAGGTATCTTGGCTTAACACTGGAACCCACTTTATCCTTTTTCTTCCAACACACACATCATTGTCAGTAAAACTCTTGGGCAACTAATACTGGTTTACAGGATCATCCACTTTCTCTCACTCTCTCTCTCTGTCTCTCCAGTTGATTATTGCTCCTGTACTCATCTCCAAACTTGAATATGGACTTTCCCTTCTCTTCCACCATTCAAGTCCTATACCCATAAATTGCAAATAACTGAAAACAAAATATGTTTGGTTGTGTTGCTGGCCGACTCAGCTGCCCACCACTGCAACATACTAGCAGGCTTCAGCTGGCATCTTGTTAACTTCAGAGCTATCCTGTTACTTAGCTCACTGTTATTTAAAGTACTTGTAGAGGGCCAGTGCCCACCCTAAAGGTCTAGACTCCAAATTAGACAAGCAATCTATGCAGTCAGGGATAATCTGGGAGACATACTTTTCCTAATCAGATACTAATTTAAAAGCACAATGAGGGGGAAGGAATTTGCCAGTCTTAGCTCATCCATTTGTTATCATTTCCCAATGGAAGTTAGAGAACAAAACAGCGGAAATGTTTAGGATTGAACTACAGGAGCACCTTACAAATGAAGATGCTTGTACTTGCTTTCAGGACAGTAGATAGTAAGCTGCCAGTGGTTGACACCTTCTATGTAAAGATTCATTTTCTACACAGCAAATTAAGGGACTACTATGACTTCTTGAATTATTATTTAGAATGTACATAATTTATATTTTTTCACTGTAATTTTCAACTATATCCTTTACTGTTATTGTTAAATATCAACTGTATTTTTCCTTATGCTAAGGTCACATAAATGAACCTGCTGCCTCTCTCTGACAGGCTCATGCTCAAATGGATCTGGTGACCGTTCCACTTACACATTTATCAAACTGAAATAAAATAAAATAAAATAAAATAGTTGCACTTTTCTTAACACGTCTCTATAACAAGCATTTTTTATTAGTTTGTAATCTAGCTGCAAAGAAGTCATTGAAAAAGTGAGCTAAACATTTGCTATAAAGGCTGAGTAACAGCTTAATTTTCCTGTACCCTGAGCAGATATGTTTCACACATCTATGCTAATGTTAAAATTCCTTTGATAAATAATAACAAAATCTACAGTACATTTTATTGATCAAAAAGCAGCAGACAGGACTGTCATGTCACCCACTGCTACTCTTCTACTGCAGCTGATTCAAAAATGGAAGGAATTAAGGCAAACAACATAAATAATCAATCAGCCAAATTCAATAAGCCCTACACAGTCCATTTTTAGTGTGTGTGTGTTGCTGTGCGATGCACACACAGTAGCACACAGTTTTAGATTCAGTAAGTGCTGTGTAGGAAGCGCACCACAGTGCAAACAAGGGAAACAGGCATGCTAATTACAGCATAAGCAGCTGAACTGCATGCTAATAAACTAATCCAACACAGTGGAGCTATTCAGCAAGCGATAAAGCAACTGTGTAGAGTTAGTGCTCACTGCAAATTCCAAAACCTACTGGAAAACAGCCACGGAAAGGGAGTCTACATGAACAAAATGTTAGGGGCTGCTGCTGCTTTAATTCATGTGTATGTGTAACAGGCTGAAGCCTATGCTGCTGCTGCTGCCAGTAGACCACGGCCAAGAAGGAGAAGAGTTTTCAGGCCCCATTTCACTTTTTACAACCTACATGATGTGGAAATTGTAGAGTGCTATAGGTTGGATAGGGACACACTACAGGAACTCTGAAACCTCCCTCGTCCTCAACTCATAGCCAGGGCCAACTGAGGGAAGCACATCCCAGTGGAGACAAAAGTATGTGTAGCACTTAGAATCATAGCTACAGATACCTTTCAGAGACCAACAGGGGGCATGCTGGGGGCGCCACAGGTATCAGCATCCAGGATCCTCCATCAGTTCCTGAATGCTATGCTCCAACATGCCAGTGATCACATATATTTTCCCCGTACTTCTGAGGAGAGGGCCAAAAATATGCAGGAGTTCTACCATGTAGCACAATACCCTGAAGTACTGGGTCTCATAGATTGCACACATATAGAACTTAAGATACCACCCAGGGAACAGGGTAGGCTCTACATAAACAGAAAGGGCCATCAATCTACTAAATGCCAAGTCATGCATAATGCCAAGGGAATCATCTTGAATTTGTGTGCTGACAACCCTGGCAGTTACCACAACTCACATATCTGGCACACCTCCCAACTGTAATGGATATTTGCTAGGGAGGATATCTCACAGGGTCATTTACTGGGGGATGCAGGTTATGCACTGGAATCATAGCTGATGACACCCATCAGTAATGTGCACACACCCAATGAAGAACGCCATGATGAGACACATGCTCAAATCAGAAATATCATACAGCATGTGTTTGGGCCGCTGAAATCACAGTTTCGGTACCTAGATGCATTCGGGGAATCCCTGCAGTACAATCCATGGACATGTACTGAAAAGTTCACAGTATATGCCATGCTGCACAACATCATCCTGAGAAAACAGCTTCAGTAGGATCAGCAAGGGGAAGGAGCGCACATCCCACCACCAATGGCAAGGTCACCACAGCCACATGCAGATGAGGAGTCAGAGGGGGAGCCAGAAGCTGCTGTGGGTGTAGACAGATGTAGGGGTGCTCAATATGACCTCATTTTGGCTAAGCGACAACACACTGTACCACTCACTCACCACCTAAGGGCCTAAAACCTTCCTCATATGCACATACATATAGTAACATTAATGTCAGGCAACTCTCACAACCTTTACCTCCCCATATATTGGCTGCATGCTGCTTGCATCAGACAGAGTCAGCTCTGAATTAAAACTGTGGCAATTGCTACATTGACAAAGCAAGTCTTGAACCTGGAGTGTATTGTTAATAATATGAATGACTGGCATATCCTTGTATTTCATTACTTGGTATTGTAAGCAAGTAAAAAGTGGGAGATTTGTTCAGAAATTACCTTAACACATGACAGCAGAGACTTATTTGACTTATATGTGTCCATTGTTAAGTAGTAGGCCTCAGGCAGAAAGATTCTCGCAGTCATACCTTTCAAAAGTACTGATAATCACTGCATGCCCTCAGTTTAGCACTATACTTTTATACTGGAAAATTATTAAAGAGAGAAGTTAGAAAGTAATGATACACATTGCAGTTTCTGACTTCACAACCCTCACAAGATCATTCACAATAAAGTTGGGAAATTTGATGCTATCAACTGTCTAATTTTCCAAGGTCAATATAAGTCAAAGTTACAATTACCAGTTCAACACCACAAATGCAGATATACTAAGCACTAAGTCAGCTATGCACCCTGAGCATCAGACACAAAACTTATTTATCCCTGAATCCAAAAGATAGAAAACAGGGATATGGCACAGTTATCATTACTTTCATAGGGTGTTGTGTGAGGGGCAGGAAGCTTAGGCTGACACAAAAGGTTGGTGAGTGTGTGTGAGAAAAATAAGCAGGCAGACATTTGGATAAACCAACAAATGGCCAGTGAGACAAATGAGTTTTAAGCTGCACAGATGAACCATGTAACTATTGTGTGTGTGTCTGTAGGGGTCCTCCAGGTGAAATTGGTGTGTGAGTGTCTGCAGGAACATGGCCAAGCTCTGTGCTAGCTCTACATCTTGGTATGTCAGACAGGTATGAACTATGCATGGTAGAGGTTGCACTTCATTGTTGTCATCCCCAACCAGGAAAACTGACTCTCTCAGGAGTTGCACTGGCATGTCCACACTCACAGTCAGATACACTGTTACTGCCTGAACATGACTGATGTTTGCTGCGTGAGCTT
Source organism: Protopterus annectens (assembly GCF_019279795.1). Lineage (NCBI taxonomy): Eukaryota > Metazoa > Chordata > Ceratodontiformes > Protopteridae > Protopterus > Protopterus annectens. Next base: position 149,560,443 of record NC_056744.1, on the reverse strand, counting down.
CCTTCATGGGGATGCCCAGGGCCATGACCCCATGACTTGCCACATCTGTGTGTGGACAACTCAACCACTGATGGAGCAGTGGAAGTACTGCCACTGTGGGAGCATAATCGGACAGTGCCATGTTGGTTAACAGCAGATGATATGTCTGATCTACACCCATGAGGGTGCCGTTCCCATCCCAGCAGATGTTCCGTCACAGACAACACTCTTTCCATGACAGACACCCCTTGTTCCATGACAGACATCTCACGTTTTAATGTGTCATTCATCCGATCCTTTGAATCAGCAACACAGTGGAGGTAGTCAATTATGTCAGCCTGCGCCACATCTACAACCCTGAACATTTGCCTGCAGCACCTATGGGAACATGCCTGTGCCTCCATGATGGCCCTAAACATATGTTCAGTGGCACGGGAAGAGACACCTAGATCAGCCAGAGGAGGAACAGCAGGCCTCCTCTGAGCACCCTTAACAACCCTCCTGCATGACACCTCACCCACACTTTCGCTATAGCCAGAGTCAATAGGCACTGAAGTCACAGTAACCACACACTCCCCTGATTGATTGCCTCACCTTCCACTTGTCCAATATCTGTGGGTTCACTGGAATGTGTATGCATAGGCCTACTGGATGTGTCTGATGGAATTGCAGGGGATGGCTGTATATCAACCTCAGTGTCAGATTCAACTTTTGCACATACCCTCCCCCCCAAATGTGCATCTGTTTGGCCACCATCATCATCAGAGTCTGCTGATATACTGACATCAGGTGGCAGAGGTCCCACACTTCTACTGTCATGATCACCTGTAATGCAAAGCAACAAATGCAGGAAAAAATGAATACCTACAATGCTATTTTCCAGTATATAATAACAATCTAACAGTGGTGCCACTATTACAGATAGTACAGCAATACACACAACAGGCCTAGCATCAACATCACACATTAAAACATTTCTTTAAATCACTCAGCAGTACTGACATAAGAATGTTTGACTTACCATCTGCAGATGAGATTCTCTTCTGTAAGCCAGATGGTCCTGGAAGAAGTTAAGCAAAAGGTAAGGGCAACATCATCACAATTAAAAGTAACACAGGGGGTAATACTTTTACTCCTTCATATGTCCATTAACTATACTTTCAACAAGAACTTAGCTGACAACTCAAAACTAAGCTAATCAGTCAGAATGTATTGTTAACTGTAGCAATCTTCAACCTCCCTCAAAAAAATTCTTGTGACACAGAATTAATGTATTAATTTCAATTGTTTTACTTACTATACAACAGTATTCAACTGTTGAGCTATCAAAGCCTACCTGGAAGCTCCTCCTGGAACATGCTTGTGGACCCTGACACTGTGGCACCACTGTCCAGTACATGATGTTCTGCACTCTCCTGGGAGCTGTCTAGATCCCTGACAGTGGCCAGGAACTCTTCCTTTGATGTTAGCATTGGCTCCAAAGCAAGGCCTCCACTGATAACTATCTTATCACAGCCCACTGCAGCTGTTCTCCTCCATGCAGATGTGATCATGTCAGTGACCCTGTGGTGTACCTGCTCATATGTCCTGCTGTGATCACCCACATTATTCACATCAACCACAATCTGGTGCCAAATTTGCATTCTATTTGCCATAGCTCTCCATCCCCTTTCAAGTGGGAAGGCACCATTTTGTCTAAAGGCATCCACTATCTCCTGATTCTCAGCATTGTTGAAGAGGGTCTTTGAGGACTGACACACCTGGGTGGTATAGTCTTAGGTGTCCTAAAAGACAACAGAAGGATAACATACATAAGTATCACATAACTACAAAAATAAGTGTACCCAATTTAAACAGTAAAGGTAGCCTGTCATTATTACCCACTGAAGAAACATAAAACAGTCTAGAGATATGTAATACGAACAACAGGCTGGATGGAGAAAAGGAGACTAACAATAGCAACATATCCTTGTTTGTGCCATAACTGTAATGCAGCTTTGCTCCCCCTACCCCAAACGAACAGGCAAATGGCTCATTTTGCTAACAAACCATCTCTGAAATGCTAAAAGTGCAATCAAAGGAAGTGTCCCTGAAACATCTGTAGATATTTATCACAGAGCATTCCATTTTCACATATTGACAGTCATGTATACCTGTGAAATATCTTCACAAATATGCCCATTGAATCAGTACACATCTAACTAATGCATCTAAAAGTGTAAAAGACTTTGCTTCAGATTTTTCTTAATTACATTCCAGCATATGCGGTATGTAGCTGAGAAAATGCAAGCATACCTTCTAAAGTTCATTAATCATCTGTGCAGATATTCTGTACAAGTCTCCTCACCATCAGTTTGCCTAGTTACACAGTTGCCTTTTTATGGTGTAGATTCTGGGCTGTTAGACAACAGCACTGCAGGCTGCCTTACATCCAGTGGGTGTATCAGATTAGATCTACAAAGTGTTAGATGTAAGGCTGGAAATGCAAATAAGCAGCACACAATTCTCAGGTTGTGTTCAGTTACATTCAACATGTCCTTCATTTGTGTTTATGATATTATTTCCATTTAATATCCTTACACATTTAAGGCCAATGATATAGAATGGGTTATACACTGCATGCCTCAGATTACTGGTCAGATAACTGAAGAATGACCAACAAACATAGAGAGGTAAGACTGGGCTATATATTTGCAAGCAATAATCATAACAGGTTGTGTGACTACTAAGTGCACTACATCCAAATATAATAAATGCACAAATAACAGTTGTATGGTTTCATATTACTGTAGATTATGTTGCAGTTGGTTGTGTGGAGAATGACATCAGTTCCTTGCTGCAGAGCTGTGTGTTTGTGGCAAACAGGGATAAGGCACCCTTCTTGTGTTCTGAATGTTCATTGGAGTGAGAGTTCAAATCCAGATTTCTGTAGACATATCCCATGTGAACCATCATTTTCTAGTGTGTATGTCATAGACTGATTTTCCTCATTTCAACTACGTGTCCCTTTTTCATATTTTTTCCTTTTATGTCTTGTTTATTTGTTTATTTATTGTAGGTCAGTGTTTGTATGATTCTGCACTTAGCATAAACACAGGAAATGGTGAAAATGAATGGCAGGTTTAGCTGTGCTTATCTTGTTTGCATGAAGCTCTGAAGTATGCAAACTGGACAACTGGACCACCCAGGAAGCAGACATGAGTCAGACAGCCAAAAATAGAAAGCGGATGCATTGTATTGATTCTATTGGGCATCATGCAAACTTGTTAACTGGCATTGCGTGGTGATTAACACAGAGACATTAACAATGATTAATACATTAGGAAACATCAGGTAACTGGGTTCTAGTAGAGGGTGTGCAACCTTTTTTTTTTATTGTTGTGACATTGTAGTTTATAGCAATGAACTGAAACATAGACAACTGTTATTTCAACTTTGTTGTGGAAAAAGATGTAAGTGTAAGACTGCCATACACTTGATCCTGGATTCTAATACAGGATATTCCATACACTTTTACTGTTGTTCCACTTCCCATTATATTCACTCTCACTTATAACACTTTAGATAGTGGATCTGATATTAATTATATGTTTGAAGGATGAGACACTATTATTGTGTCAGATTAACCTTCCAATTGCAATTATTGCATTTCTCACTGCTTGGCACTCCTGCTCTCTGATTACCATCACACAAATGCATTGCATGGGTGTGCGTACTCCAGTAAACTTGATAAGTGGAATTGGCAGGAAAGCATCAGTCTCTATTGCTCTATGTCTGCTGGTAGTCATGGCTGGTGTTAGTGGGGAAGGTGCCAGGCTTATGGCACAAAGGTGGGGGATCCAGGAGTCCAGGATATTTATAGGATTCCTAGTAAAGCACCATAGCCAAAGGCTTCTGCAAGGGGATTATTCTGGCTCCCAGTATAAGTCTGAAGCTTGGAATAGTTTAGCCTAGGATGTATCCAGTGCCACTGGTAGCTCATGTACTGGAGAGCAATATAGGCATCATTTTAATGACCTACAGAAAAAGAACAGGGATACACTTGATGGTGGGTTGGAGAAATTTAGGACTGTGGACATCACACAGCTGTGTAAGTATCAATTAAAGGGAGTACCTTTAAGGCTTAGAAAGTTGAATATAGGCAAGACTGGTATGCATAGTGGTCTTTTGTTCTTTTCTGTTCTTTCCCCAGCTGCCAGAGATTGGGAGTTCAATGTCCAGGCCCACGGGGCTACATTAGAGAGACTGAGGGAAGCAAGTGGTATGTATGCAGCAGAAGAGAAATGTTATTGTAGCACTAAAAGTTAAAGATAGCTTTTTTGGTATTTTATAGAGCTACATCAAACAGAGCATGCATATCCCAGCTGTAAAAGCAAGTATGCATGCATTAGTTTGTAGCACAAATCAACTGTAAGAGTCCAATATAAGACTGCAGTCAGAGATTGTGAGTTCAACTACCACAATTCACAACTATACCATACTGTTATTTCTTCAGTAATATTTATATTAACTTAAAGCCTCTGTATCAGTGGTACAAATGCCCTGCTGTAAAATGTAATCTATATAATTGGAACATGCACACTTCAAGGATTACTTGCAGCAGTCTGTAGTATAGTGTGTATCTGTTAGAATGTATACATAATGTAAAACTTAAGATAATAGAGTTGTATAATTGTATTAATGCAGTGTATGTTACATATGATGGTACTAATCATACCTCTCTTTTAATCTCACCCCATTATCTCACTGTTTTCATTTTCTTTATTTTTATTCTATTTTATTTTTAAAAATAGCTTTATTTTATTTCTATCTCATTTGATTTTATTTTTTAAAATTTTTGTTTATTTTATTTTTATTTTTTAAAAAAAATTTATTTTATTTTTTTTAATTTAATTTTTTATTTTTATTATGTGTCGTCAAAATATGACCTTGTCATCCATGTGTACCACATCACTAAATGCTCTACAGTACAGTGGGGTAAACCAGCCTCAGTGGATCAGCCTGCCCCTTCTCCACTGGCTCTAGCACCGATGCCCAGCACATCGGGAAGCCAACCTGGCAGCACTGCCTCTGCTGCCCAGCATTACCAGCACCTTCAGGTAGTAATGATCTGGAGGCTGGTCCAGTAGTACCCTCCAGGAGCAGTGGCAGAGGTGCTGATTTCATCACCCTCAGCGAGTTGCCAGGGATGGTGCATAGGGTGGTGCACCACACCATTACTGCATGCCTACGCTGGATGGAGAGGCTCCTCTCCTCATGTTCCGAAGGAGGAGGAGATGTCAAGCATTCCAGCCGCCTGCGAAGTATGGTAATACTGATGACAGTCCAGTGGGGGAGGACTTGATTCTCACTTTCTCCAAGCTTGACAGCCATGGGCCCAGGTTGTTCCCACCCTCACTCCAATCATGGCATCCCCTAACCTTTTCTGTCCATCACCATCCCTGTCTCTTGTCTTGTTTGCCTTCTCTGTCTGCAATTTCATCCTCACCTAAGCAACTTACCTGAACTAGACACACCTATGTCCCTTCCCCAAGATTCCTCTCTCTCTCAAATAAAATTAAACAGACACCTGTCCCACAAAAAAAAATGCCCCTTACATAGCTCTTCATTTTGTACACATGTCTTCTTGACACACTTGATTTGGTCCATTTGGCTATGCAACATAATTTTGTTGTGGTCAGCCCTCTCTCTGGATGTGACAGTCCAAATTCAGTTAATATTCTGCACGTTTTCAGTTTACACTGTTAGAGAAATGGATAGCTATGTCTGTTTCCTACCTTCCCCCTGCAATATTCCTGTACTGCGTTCCCTTTGTCCTTCCTCCTGCTTGCTCCTCATTTCACTACTTTCTATCTACCCCATTTTAACATCTTTAATCTGGTCAAAAATAGAATCACACAATGCACACATAAGTAGCAGAAAAAGCAATGGATCCCTTCACTTTTTGCGCTCCAAGTTTGTGCAGCGGTGCACATCTCGCATCAACAGTGATTGACACAAAATGTTGCGGCTACCACTGTGCAATGCTGTGTAACCTCACTGTGCTATGCCAACACAGAGCAACACATATACTATAAAGAATTCATGTCATTGCCTTAACTATCAAGAACAATAAAAAACACTCATATGCAGGTCTTTGTGTCCACAGCAAAACTACAGCAAAGTATCCAAAAACAACAGGAGGACACAAGATAGGCTCCAGGTTATAAAGCTTTAATCAGGTACAAGCGCTTTCACATCTGCTTCTTCAGGTGCATAAAAACAAACTGAAACTAGCAATACTTTTAGACATTGCTGAATGCATCACATGACAACAATACATCACACATCTATATACACTCCATTACTATAAAATATTAAAGCTATATGGTAACCACAAAATAACTAAATATTCAATATAATCATAAAATATTTCTTATATACGTTGTGCACTATAAAATCATTGTTAAAATTCATATTCTTAAAAACAACTGCTTTACCTACATAGAGGTCAGGCCTTTAACTTTGGTCTCAGTGGTATTTGTTCATTGAGACCATGCCCCATGTCAGCTCTGAATAAGACTATACATCTAGCTTCCAGTTCCTCTGTTTTATGATGTCTGCCCCTCTTTTACTCACAAAACTCCTAGCAATGGCTATAAACTTAAATTTATGTTGGTTGTTAGTATTCACAACATGTTTGGCCAGGGCATTACTTTTGCTTTGTTTGCCTATGTGATAAATGTGTTCTCTAACCTCTCCTTGAGTGTATGGTCTGTTTTCTCAATATAACATTTCTTGCATATTACACAGTAAGCGAGATACACTATATGCTGTGTATCACATGTAGCTTGTACTTTAAATTTATACAGCCGGTCCTGATCTGGATGTAAAAATCCATTGCTTATATCTATATACCCACAGTATGAATATTTGCTACAAGGCTTAGACCCCATACCACCCATAGGTGTTTTCTCTTCTCTGGGTGCACATACGTGTATCTTCAAAGACTTTTGATTTCTGAACAAAAATTTAGGTTCATTCTCTATCCATTTTGTGACTGCCTTGTCAGTGGTCAATATCCCCCAGTGTTTACGTATAATGTTCATATAAGACCAGACATCACTAGAGAAGCTTAATGGCACATTTAACTTAGGCTTAATGGCACCTTTAACTTAGGCTTATCACCACTGGTCTCTTTTTCCTTAGACCATCTATCCGAATAATAAGGTCTAGCATTAGTATGTCGCAAACTAACTGCTTCTTGTATTTGCTTCTGTACATCTCTCTCCCCATAGTCTCTGGCCAGTAAAGCATTCCTCGTACTGTTCAATTGTTGATGGAAATCTGCATCCCTAACGTTCAACCTAGACACTCTAAAAACCTGATTCCTAATGACATTATCAAACACATAGGTAGGGTGCATACTTCCTCTGCTTAAAAGATGGTTAACATAACATTCCTTTCTGTAGAAGCAAGTATATATGCTCCCTTTTTCAATATTTACTTGAACATCCAAAAAGTTTATTCTCTCATACGAGACAACAGATATAAACCTTAGAAAAGTGGTGGTTGCATTCAAGTACATAAGAAATTCCAAGAACTCCTCTTCTGTACCTGCCCATAAAACAAAAAGGTCATCTACAAATCTACAAAAGAACAAAACTTTGTTTTGATATGGATCACTCAATAAAAACTCATGTTCCCATACAAGCATGGCAGCATTGGTGTAGCTTTTGGCACAGGATGTGCCCATAGCTATGCTATTATGCTGCCAGTATAAATCATCACCAAACAGAAAAACATTATTTTCTAAGACAATGCTCAGTAAATTTCTCACTAGTATAATTTTACTTTCAGAGAAATCAGAATACATTTCTATAATCCTGGTTAAACTTTCCAACCCAATCACATTGGGTATAGCAGTAAAAAGAGAGACCACATCAAGTGTTACCATGAGAACACATTTTATAAATTCATAATGGTTTAAGACTATTAATTGTATATAGCATATAATTTTAATTTTATAATGCTTCACATTGCTATATTTTGGTATCATAATGGGTAATAAATAGTTACATTTATTTAGGCTATGGTATGAATTTTAGTATTATTGTGTTAAACACATTGCACGACATATGGATTTAGGAAATAGTGAGAATATATTGTTTAATAGTTTTGTGTACACAGTGATGTTAATTATTAAAAATGTTTTTAATTGTATGAATACAAGCATTATATATACTCCCTATTTAGTATTAGTTAACAGATCTTATTTATTTTAGACTTTAGGTTAGGGAGAATTATATGTATATTATGGAATGAAATGCATATAATAATGAAGTGAAGTATTAGATTTTATATTGAAAAAGTTATGTACAAGATGTAAATTATAGGAAGCATGTAATGAAGATTTTAACTAAGCATTTTAGTTAAGCATTGTTTAATATACATATTGTTGTGTCAAAAGTATTTTAAATGATGTCTTATATGATTTTTTACATTTGTCTTTTTAAAAAAATCTATTTGAATTGGTGCCAAAATGGGTATAAATAGTGCGTTAATAATTGATTAATTGATTCTGAAGAAGTCCACATGATGGTGGATGAAAGCGCTTAATTCATTTTCGAGTTACACTCTGTTTATTGCTTTTTTATTTGTTGGAGAGCTGTTGTCTAATAAAGGACGTATTATTGCTTCTGCTGCTTGTTCTTCCTGGATTTGAGGAATACTTTGTTGCTTTTGGCGTTCTTTGGACTTTTTATATATTATACATAAACACTGGGGGATATTGACCACTGACAAGGCGGTCACAAAATGGATAGAGAATGAACCTAAATTTTTGTTCAGAAATCAAAAGTCTTTGAAGAGACGTTTATGTGCACCCAGAGAAGAGAGAACACCTATGGGTGGTACGGGGACTAAGCCCTGTGGCAAATGTTCATACTGTGGATATATAGATATAAGCAATGAATTTTTACATCCAGATCAGGACCAGCTGTATAAATTTAAAGTACAAGCTACATGTGATACACAGCATATAGTGTATCTCGCTCACTGTGTAGTATGCAAGAAATGTTATATTGGGAAAACAGACTGTACACTCAAGGAGAGGGCTAGAGAACACATTTATCACATAGGCAAACAAAGCAGAAGCAATGCCCTGGCCAAACATGTTGTGAATACTAACAACCAACATAAATTTAAGTTTATGGCCATTGCTAGGAATTTTGTGAGTAAAAGGGGGGGGGGCAGATGTAATAAAACAGAGGAACTGGAAACTAGATGGATAGTCTTATTCAGAGCTGACATGGGACATGGTCTCAATGAACAAATACCACTGAGACCAAAATTAAAGGCCAGATCTCTACGTAGGTAAAGAGGTTATTTTTAAGAATATGTATGTTAACAATGTTTTTATAGTGCACAAAGTATATAAGAAATATTTTATGGTTATATTTTTATGATTTTCTTTGAATATTTAGTTATTTTGTGGTTACCATATAGCTTTAATATTTTATAGTAATGGAGTGTATATAGATGTGTGATGTATTGTTGTCATGTGATGCATTCAGTAAAGTTTAAAAGTATGACTAGTTTTAGTTTGTTTTTATGCACCTGAAGAAGCAGATGTGAAAACGCTTGTAAAGCCTGATTAAAGCTTTACAACCTGGAGCCTATCTTGTGTCCTCCTGTTGCTTTTGGATACATTGCCTTAATTATGTTTATGTAAAAGTATTTAAAAGTGTTAGATACACCTGGATTCAACCCAGTACCATCTCAGCCCAAAAAGAAATGTACCAAAGCATAAGCAGCAGGTGTGTTTAATAGACACAATACGAACTGTTGGATCGCATTTGTGCACTGCTCAGCTATGTGTAAACATGTGTATCTTACATGCATGTATGCTTTGCCAAACGTCACTCAAACCCGCTGCTCACCACCCTATGGAAAAGTAAATGTTGTTATGTATTACTGCTGTTTACTGCTCATTTCCTGTCTATGACATTAAATTACATGTGGAAACATAACAAACTGAAGGCCCTATATAACAATATGTCACATATTTATAATTCAGCCATGTGTAGCCACTGCCCAAACACTGCAATCCTGATGTCTCAGTACTTTTCCACACATTTACCACCTACAGAAAGGAATATCAAATGTTGTGTGATATGCAATGCACATCAATCTGATAACATGCAGAACGAAAACTATTGACCCATAAGCCTAAAAAGCCTTATCCACAAGGCTAGGGAAGGAATCAGCATGGACCTTTTCCACAGAAACATATGCGACATTTAACACACTTAACCTGCCTACTTTGTTTTTGTCAAGAGTAGAGCTTGCTTATTAATCCTTGTGGACTTCTTTGATAGTGACCCAAAAGACCTGGAGGAAGGATAACTGGACATACCACCTATGTTGAGGTATCCAAGGCCTTTGACACAATCCCACATTCGTGTCTCATAGTGAAGGTTCCTGGAATTTGTTAACTCCAATGTTATGGACCAGCTGATTGACACAACCACAAGGGGCTCAAACATCCTGGATATGGTGCTCAACATCATGGGGGACTGCTGCGCCACCCCCAGTGTGTGGCCATCCCTAGTGAAATCTGACCACAAATCAGTCTTGCTACAAGTAACTATAACACAAGAATCCCACTTAGGAGCAACTAGACTAAAAAACTTCTCCAAGGCCAACTACAACCTCTTACATGGCAGCATAAATAGCTTCATAGCCCCTCCTCTTACTGATGGAACAGACACCTATGCTGAGTTATACACTGATGGACCAGACAACTATGCGGAGTTATACACCAGTGCTTTATACAAGCACCTGCACAATTGTATTGACTCTGCTGTACCTGATAAAATGACTGCAAGATCTTCAAGGCAAAACAAACCTGCCTGGTGGACAACTGTCATTAGTAGGCTATACAATAGGAGAAATAAATTGCTGTCTAAGAGTAGGAAAGAATGGTCTCACACTGGAAACACTCCCTTCTCAACTTAAACAAGCAAATAAGACTCTTAGTGAAGTCCTCCAAAGCAAACTACAAATTCAGATTAGCTTCTCTAACTAAGCATAACCACAAGGCATTCTTAAGTTATATCCTTAACCACCAATAACCCAAAAATATTCCCAGGTGAAACGGACTGCTTAGGAGCCACAAACCAATGGTGAAATGTTTATTTAAGCTTAAAGTGAATACAAATCAGCTTTTCTTCAGTAAGACTTCTTCAGAATACAATAGATCCACTGAATCAGTTCTATGAATCAGTTCCTATACATATATATATATATACATATGTATATATATATATATGTATACACTAATCAGCTAATAATCTTAATCAAGTTTAATTGTGACAAAATGAAAACACCTGAAGTGATTGAAGTTTAAAACACACATCACTAAAACATTTTTTCTCGGACATGAAGAAGACTCAATAAAATAAAAAAACTATACATATGAGAAGCTGTAATAAAGACTAAGTAAATGTACACAGCATAAATAACTTCATAGCCCCTCTCTCCACTGATGGAACAGACACCTATGCTAAGTTATAGACTGATGAAGCAGACAAATATGCAGAATTATGCATCAGTGCTTTATACGAGCACCTGTGCAATTGTATTGACTCTGATGTACCTGACAGAACCAAAGCAAGATCTTCAAAGCAAAACAAATCTGCCTGGTGGACAACTGCAATTAGTAGGCTATACAATAGGAGAAAGCAATTGCTGTATAAGAGTAGGAAGGAACGGTTTCAGAACTGGAAACACTCCCTCCTGAACTTAAACAACCAAATAAGACTCCTAGTAAGTCTTCCAAAGCTAACTATAAATCCAAATTAGCTTCTCTAACTAAGGATAACCACAAGGCATTCTTAAGTTACATCATTAACCTCAAAGGAAAGGCCAAGATTTGCGCTGAACTCGTAGTTAATGGTACTACATGTACAGAACCTGTGGATATTGCAAACCTGCTGGCAGACAGGTTCAGTGAAAACTTCACTTCCCTGTCCCCACCACATATACCCCAAAGCATCCCTATCACCTTTCCCCTACCTACTATCTCCTAGAAGCAGGTCTTAAATGCCCTCTCCATGGCCAAAAATACAGCCTCTATGGGACGAGACAACATCCCAAGTTGTGTTCTCCATGGGTTAAAGCAGGAATTAGCACCACCATTGGGCACACTTTTCAGTCATAAGCATAAGCACTGGCTTTGTCCCAGCAAAATGGAAAACACCTACTGTCATCCCTTTGCACAAAGGGGGTGCATCCACAGACCCTTGGAACTATAGGCCCATTAGCCTGACCAGCCTTATCTGCAAGGCCACAAATCATCCCGGACCTTATTAGCAAAGATACAGGAAATATCCAAATGCTCGACCCAACCCAGTTTATCTTTGTCAAGGGGAGATCATGTCTGTTAAACTTGGTGGACGTCTTCAAGACAGTCACTAATGCTCTAGACAAGGCGAATTCTGTGCATATAGCCTACCAAAAGCCAAAGCCTTTGACAAAATCTCCTACTCAGGCATCATTGATAAACTCACCCAGCTGGGTATCAACCCATACATTGTCAGGTGGGTTGCAAACTGAATCACTGATAGAACTCATATGGTAAAAATAAGGGACTCCACTTCTTCCACCTGACCCGTAACCAGTGGTGTTCCACAAGGATCAGTTCTATGACTCCTACTGTTTGGAATCTACTTCTCTGAAGTACAGATTAAAACTAAAGGACTGTGGCTGACAAAGTTTGCTGATGACTGCAAACTGGGAGTGATCATTGAGAGCCCTAGCAATGTCAACTTCCTGCAAGAAGGTCTTCTGCAGACTAATGACTGGTGCCAAAGTCATGGTCTTAAACTAAATGCAAAAAAATGCATTATCATCTCCTTCAGCAATGTTGTTATGTATTAATCCTGTTTATTGTCCATTTCCTGTCTCTGACATTATATTACATGTGGAAACATAAACTGAAGGCCTTATATAACAATAGGTCACATATTTGCATGAAGATTTATTAAATCTACTTCAGACTCGGTTGAGTAGTAAATGGGTGTTCGAATAGGAACTTCAAATTATGTCCTAACTTGTGAGTAAAAAGTGGCTTATTGCCCAATTTACTATACAATTCACTGTTGCATTCCAGTATCACCCAATCTTTTGTCAAAATGTCTCAAAATAAGTGACCATAGAATGAGAAACATTTTGATTATTTGTTTGTGCCCCTTTATTACTAACAAAACCTTGTCCAAGCAAGGGAACAAACTTTGTGCTCCAACCCTCTGGGACTTCCATGCCAATCTCCTGAGCCCATTTTTCAGGGTAGCCCCTGGCCACAAACATATTGATTAGGTTACCAAGCTCAATTTTGAAATCAGAGAGCGTAGAACACATTCTAGCACCTCTGATCATCTGACCCCTTACGATGTTCCTCTTCACAAAGTGTGGATGATTACTATCATAAGCCAAAAAACTGTTAGAATAGGTTGGCTTATGAAACACTTTAGAAGTAAACTTAAACTGACTGATGTATCTAGTAATGGTCACATCAAGGTAATCTATGACATCAGTACAAAAATTGTAGGTGAACTTAAAATAGCCACAAATGTTGTTAATGTAGTGAGTGAGGTTGTCCACAACTGACCTCTCAGCCTTCCAGAGGACAAAAATGTCATCCAAATAAAGCAAATATGTCAACCATTCACAACCAAAACCTGATTCAAAAATGTATCTCTTTTTCCATGATGCCATCACTAAATTAGCATACATGGGAGCACAGCTCAATCCCATTGTGACCCCGTTTGATTGTTTGAAAAACTCATTTTCAAAACAAATGTAGTTATTATGAAGAATAATCTCCATAACATCCATGACAAAATTCATAACAGCTCCATTAAGTTTTGTGTATTCCAAAAGGGCTTCTGAAAAAAGTTCCAGCCCAATGTCATGTGGAATGGAACTAAATAAGTCAACCACATCTATGGTGGAAAACCCTAATGTTTCATCCAAAAATTCCTGCTTAATCCTTGATAAAAAATCCAATTAATCAGTTAAAACATGGGTAATAGGATGAAGTGTGTCCTTTAGTAAATGAGCTACAAATACTCCTAGTAAGTAAGTAGAACTGTTGTGTGCAGCTACTATAAGTCGATAAGGGGGATGGTACACATTCTTGTGTACCTTCGGGATATCGAATACTGTGGGAATAAAAGGATGGTCATTGTATAAAAAGTTGTAAAGTTCTTCATTAATCACCCCTTGAAGCCAACTGTCTTCTAAAAATAACAGTAATTTCCTATGCGCAATATTTATTTTGTTCCTATACACATTTTCATATTGGTCAGTGGCATATAGCATACTAGCTATGTTATTCATATAGTCATTCTTCTCTACCAAAACCACCCCTCCTCCTTTATCAGGCTTCATTATCCTGATGTTGTCGGTTTCCCTAAATTTCCTCAAAATTAATGCTTCGTCCTTACTAAGATTGTAAAATCTGTCTTTCTTTGTATGAAATGCCTGGTAAATCTCCCTAGTGCAAATCTTTTCAAAATCCACCAACGGTGGGTGCAAAGGGGGGTTGAAAAGGCTTTTTCTCTTAAATCTGTTCATGTGTGCATCATGTTGTCTTCCTATTCGAACACCCATTTACTACTCAACCGAGTCTGAAGTGGATTTAATAAATTTTCGTGTGTCTACACTCCATTGACTGTTTATTTTGGCTTTCCTCTCACTTCCAGGAAGTGGTTTTGTGTTTTTCTTTGTTGCTTTCCACCCAAGGTACGTTTTTTCCAATATGTCACATATTTATAATACAGCCATGTGTAGCCATCCCCCAAGCACTGCAACTCTGATATTGTAGCACTTTTTCCACACATTTATCACCTAAACTACAGAAAGGAATACCAAATTTGTGATATGCAATGCACATCAATATGGTAACATGCAGAACTACAACTATTAACCCATAAGCCTAAAAAGCTGTATCTGCAATGCTAGGGAAGGGTCAGCATGAAAGTTTTCCACAGGGACATAGGTGGCCTTCAACACAATTGACCTGACCTATTTTGTTTTTGTCAAGAGTAGAGCTTGTTTATTAAAACTTGTGGGCTTCTTTGATACTGACCCCAAAGACCCAGCGGAAGGATAACAGGACATACCACCTATATTGAGGTATCCAAGGCCTTTGATGACACAATCCCACAGTCATGTCTCATAGTGAAGAGCTCCCATCTGGGAATTAAGCCATACATTACTAGATGGATAGTAAATTGGCTGACCAACAGAACACATACTCTCAAAGTTGGGGACTGCACCTCCACCACTAGCCCACTTACCAGTGGAATACCACAAGGGTCCACAACTGTTTGGAAACTACTGCGCTGAAGCCCAGGCAATGTTAGTTTGCCTGTGGTTTACTAAGTTTGCAGATGACTGTTGACTGGATGCACTCATATAGAGTCCCTCAGTGATGGTGCCATATTACAGAAGGGGCTGACAGAGACAAATGATTGGTGGCAAACTCACCAGCTGAATCTTAAAGCAAATAATACCCCATTGTCCCCTTTGGCAATGAAGGAGGTGGTGTATCAATATTCATTAAAGATAAATACATCTCTCAAGATTGGTTAGACAGCACAATTCTCTTGAATTACTTCAGGTGCAATTGACTGTAGGTAAGACCCCTCTTCAGGTCACTGCCAGCTATAGGAACCCCTCCATGAATCAGGACATCCACTCAGCCTACTTGGATCTACTTGAGTCAATCAGGATACAACCAAACACCCTGGTTCTGGGGGACTTTAATTACCCATTCATTGACTGGGTAAATTATACATGTTCTAACTCACTTGCCAAAAGGTTCCTGGACTTTGTTAACAATACTGCAGTGGACCACCTGACTGACAAACCCACAAGGGGCTCAAACATCCTGGATCTCTTGGTCACCAACATGGGGGGGGGGCTGCTGCACCACCCCCAGTGTGTGGCCATCCCTGGTGAGATGTGACCACAAATCAGTCTTACTACTAGTAACTATAACACAAGAATCCCCCTTAGCAACAACTAGACTGAAAAACTTCTACAAGGCTAATTACAACCTCTTACATGGCAGCATAAATAGCTTCATAACCCCCCTCCCCCGATGAAACAGACAACTATGCTGAGTTAAACATTGATGGAGCAGACACTTATGCAGAGTTAAACAGCAGTGCTTTATTGACTCTTCCATACCTGATAGAACCAAAGCAAGATCTTCAAGGAAAAACAAACCTGCCTGGTGGACAACTGTCATGAATAGGCTATAGAATAGGAGAAAGAAATTGCTGTCTAAGAGAAGGAAGGCATGGTCCCAAAACGGGAAACACTCCCCCCTCAACTTAAACAAGTAAATAAGAGTCCTGGTGAAGTCCTCCAAAGCTAACCACAAATCCAAATTAGCTTCTCTAATTAAGGATAACCACAAGGCATTCTTAAGTTACATCCCTAACCTCCAATAAACAAACAAAAAATAAATCCCAGGTGAAACAGACTGCTCAGGAGCCACAAACCAAAGGTGAAATGTTTATTAAAGCTTTAAGTGAATAGAAATCAGCTTTTTGTCAGTAAGAAAATATATATATATATATATATATATATATATATATATATATATATATATATATACACACACACACACATATATATATATATATATATATATCTATATCTATAAACACACAGGTATAAATATATATGCACTAATCAACTGATAGTCTTAATCAAGTTTAATTGTGGCAAAATGAAAACACCTAAAGTGAAGTTTGAAACACACACCATTTAATAATTTTTTTCTCTGAAGAAGACTAAATAAAATATAAAAAACTGTAAACATATGAGAAGCTGTAATAAAGACTTAGGGGGAAATTCAATAAAGCCTACATGGAACGATTCTCCATGTAGGCATAGTGGCATGGCCCCAACACAGAACATAGCCACCGAGCGATGCAGGAAACAGGGTGGAGGGGCGTGCACGAGTGTGCGGACACAATAGTGTTCACGGAATACAAATCACCTCATAAGCTGGTGAAATCCATGCAAATGAGGTTGATTTGTGATACAATAAGCAGAAAGGCACCCATGTAGGTACCGTGTTGGTGTAAGAAAGGTACGCTGATAGAAACGGTGTACAGGACTGCAAATTTTAAACAGGGGTTGTAAAAGACCAAACAAAAGGGTGGATATGGCACTATAAGCATGCAAGTTGCCAAAACTATGGCCAGTGAGTCTAGAAAGCAATGCAAATCATTAAAAAGATATTATTTTTTTTAATACATATATTATATTTGTGTGGTGCACAGCAACACGCAAACATGCTGTTATGGCAAAAAATAAATAAATAATGAAAAAAAAATGAAAATTAGACATTTGCAAAAATATTGCATTATAGTGTCCAGTATGCAGAGTCTTACAATGGCAGGTATCAGTGGTTGCTAAGGAGGCAGGCCCTTGAGTGGGGAAGTATCCAGGGTATACACAATTAGCTGTATATAAATGTGCTGTGGTTACTAGCAAAACGGGCAACAGTGTCCACAGATACAACCCATGGTAGGGCTAGAACCATGTAGGTAGTAGTGCAACAGACATTCAACATCAAAAGAGTATGTGTGATGATATGTGTAAGTGGATTGGAGCTCAGTGGCGCCCGTTTGTGGACAGCTAAGCACAGCTAAGCAGGGGGGGGGTCTGATGATGCAGAGCTGTGTTTCGCCCCATGGTGCATGTTTTAGCTGGTTTAGGAAATGCTGAGTGTGCCCATTCTTGAGAGTATCAAAAGTGCTGAGCACTGATTACACTAGCACCGCAGGTTTGTGTGGTGCGCTGCATTGCTTAGCAGTGAAAGAAGTAGGAAAAAAAAACAGAAAAAAAAGATAATAACCTGGGAAAGCAAGTCAAGTAGAAATGACTGATAAGCCTTGTTTACCAGACACTGGCCCATTCAACCCCCCAGTGCTATACCTATCAGGTGGAATGCAGCATAATGAGCCAATCACGCAGGCTGCATCTGCAGCACACCACTATAAAGTATGCATACACCCTACAATCTGATTTTCCCACATACTCTGCATCATTGGAGTACACACTTCAGAATTTTAACAGACAAAATGCTGGGGGCTGCTGCTGGTCTGCAACATCTGTATGTGCTTGAGGCTGAGGTCAGTGATGATGCTGACAATAGGCCCAGACTGAGAAGGAGAAGAGTGTTCAGACCCAGGGTAACCTTCCAGGGGCTACATGAGCTGGAGACTGTAGAGCACTACAGGGTGGACAGGGACATATTACAAGAACTCACTGAGCTCTGCCATCCTTAACTCAGACCCAGAGCCAACAGAGGGGAACCCATCCCAGTGGAAACAAAGGTAAGTGTAGCCCTTAGAATATTAGCTACAGGTACTTATTAAAGACCAACTGGGGACATAATGGGGGTGTCACAGGCATCTGCATCCAGGGTACTCTACCAGTTCCTGGATGCCATGCAAGCACATGCCAGTGAGCACATTTATTTACCCGCACCCCTGAGAAGAGGGTCAGCAATATGCATCTCTTCCACCATGTAGCAAACTGCCCTGAGGTACTGGGTGCTATAGACTGCACTCATGTACATCAAAGCACCACCCAGTGGAGATGGTAGGGTTTATGTCAACTGCAATGGGTATCACTCCATCAACTGCCAGGTCATGTGCAATGCCCAGGGCATTATCGTGAATGTGTGTGCTGGCAGCCCTGGCAGCTAACACAACTTTCACATCTGATCTGGCATGCCTCATAGCTGTACCAAATGTTTTCCAGGGGGGAATTACTTAAGACCATCTACTGGGGGATACTGGCTATGTATTGGAACCATGGATGATGATACCCATCAGAAATGCACACACACCTACTGAAGAATGCCATAATGAGGCACATGCACAAACCAGGAACATCACAGAGTGTGTGTTTGGGCTGCTCAAGTCATGGTTCCACTGCCTCAATATATCTGGTGGAGCCCTGCAGTACTCTCCAGCCACATGTGCACACATGTTCACAGTATGTGCCATGTTACACAATATGATCCTGTGAAAACAACTGTGGCAAGAACATCACAGGGAAGGGACACATGGCCCCCTATCAGTGCCAAGGTCCCTACAGCCACAGGGGGGCTCATAGGAGGAAACCCCTGAGTCTGTCCCTGTAGGCAGACATAGGCATGCCCAGTAAGCCCTGGCCTTAGCAAAGAGGCAACGCATAGCACATGCACTGACAACCTAGGGTCCTAGGGACTGACACCTCACTTCGACTCACATACATAGTAAAAAGGATGCCAGCCACACCACACAATATGTACCTTATCATGTATTCACTGTGTACTACATGCATCAAACAGAAACAGCCCTGAAGCACTGTTATCTCAACTGCTGCAGGCACAAGGTAAGTCACTCTTCTGTACAATAAATGAATGGGGTAGTAGACTGTGGTAGCATACATATGGACCTGCTGCATGTATGCAAGGGAATAGAGTGGGCTACCGGGATAACTGCAGACAACTGACAGCTGTGTGGGACAACAGAAACTCTCTGTCTAATACTGGCCGACTCATAATATGCAGTAGGCTTCAAGCCAGCAAAACCCACTGCACCATGCCAGGGAATTACAAACAGTGGAGTCACAAGACAAATTCTTGACTGTCAATGCTGGCATCCCCTACCCCCAACACACTCATGTTCCCATATGACTGCAGTAACATTATGTTTGCAAGGTAATAGCAGCAGACCATGCAATCCCTGGACTATCCCAATTAACCTGGTGACATGTACCATTTCCCCACTATGCAAGGGTCAGTGTGCAATGTATATCTGTGCTTGATAGTGTCAGGATGTAATCTACACTGTCTGGTGGCTGTCATGGCTTAGTGGGCTAGGTACATTACCATGGTTGATATGGTACATGCTTTGAGACTGGCTGCGGCAACTGTTTTGCATGTGAGCTACACTTATGCTAGGAGTTCTACAGACCGTCCGTATGTTAGTATTTCTTACTGCAATAAAACTGGACAAAGACAGAGACAATAAAGGTGCAGGGTGCCACAGATGTGGACAGTACATAGCTCTGAGTAACCTAGATGGTGGCTAGTACAACAGCATGTTGTAACAAGTCAGTGTAGCACCAGGATATAAAGGCAGTCACGAAACTGTGTCAGTACTTACAACAAGTCAGTGGGCACCTTCCATACCACACAAATGTACAGAGATTTGCAGAACATTTATGCCAAATATATCTATTCTGTTTGTCAAAACATTGCAGTTTTCTGACCAACTATTAGCAAATCAGTAAAGGTTGCTGTGAGAAAATAATGGCACACAGTTCAGATGCAAACTTCATGCCCATCAGAAAATGCATGCTAATACAAAACCATTCTACCAACTATCGACGTTTGTAAGAGCAATATTAAAATCTTGTCCCCATGGTTGGGCCTGTGTCCGACTGTTCTATATGACCCTGTCCAGATTTTTGGCTGTAAGAGTTTTAGAGATATGGGCAACATGTAGCCTTGTAATAACAGTACAACACAAACCGTCTGAGGACCAGAGCAGATGTATGGGGCACAATGCTGGACAACCTGCAAAACAGGGACAGTCAGAGGTGTGAAGTCCGTAACCCTGTGTGTAGTGTTACATCTCTTACCCCAGTCACAGGATACCTACAACTACATAGAGCAGCAACTGTGGCAAAGCCAGGAACAGGCGCAGGGCAGGACAAAGGCCCACATATAAGGGGAAGAAGGAAGTATTGGCCAGACAAATGGAGAACGTGCAGAATAGAACAGTCCGTGCAGTAGCATGAGTTCCCTGCAGTGTATGGAGTCGGTAACCCAAATGTCTGTCAGCAGTTCCTCACATCAATCTATAATGATCTGCCACTGATGTACCAAGAAATCAAAGTGCTATGTAAAATGTAACAGACAGAGGTTCATAGGTTCATAGGTAGGTACTAGGCTATTGGCCCTAGGGCGTATACAAGCCTAGCCAAAAATGTACCCTGACTTTCGCCACCCAAGAAAATTATTTTCCTATGCCCCTGTCAAGCAGAACCACAGAAGTGATCCCCGGGGTGAATTTCCTATTACCCATCCAATCATCAAGATTTTTCTTGAAGAGTGCTAATGAGGAGCTCTGTTTGACATAGATAGGTAGTCTGTTCCAGAGTATGGGAAGTCTCTGAGACAGGAATCCATCCCTCCAGCATGTTCTGTTTATTGTGGTGACAAGGTTTAGGTCTCTAGAGCATGTAGCTCGGAGGGATTGGGTTTTATTTAAGTGGAGCATGTCCAACAGCTCTGGGTTTGACATAGCTTTGTATGTTAGGCAGAGATCGCCTCTGAGTAGGCGATATGTGACGGAGTAAAGCTGGAGTTTTTTTAGACGGTTTGCGTAAGGCATCTGTTTGAGGCCAGTAATCCTCTTTGTGAGGTATTTTTGTGGCTTTTCCAGTTGTAGATGTCTTGTGAGGTACATACCAAAAGGGGCGTTGTACTCTGTAATGGGTCTAATGAGTGATGAGTAGAGGGGAACAATGACCTTTTTTTTCTGGATGAGAAACCTTTTGTGATGAGGTATTATTACATATCATGCAAAACTGTTCAGTCCAATACACACTGTACACACCCTAGATATGGGTCAGATATTATGGACAGCACACAGCCAGGAAATCCCTCAGACATTATATCAGGGAGGTGCTGGACTGTTTAATCAGATTCAGCAGACAATTGGCTGTAGCACACAAAATCCTGGACTGGAGTTCAGGTAGGTCTGGCCTGGAGTCCCATTGTAAGTATTGATGGTCATACTGGCAAGCTCCTACACTTAGCTAATTTCAGCCCATGTCTGAACCCACATCTGACTATAGAACTATGATGTCTGCATATCTCTGTGCATACAGACAGCTATGTATACCTTAACTGCCTCTCCCTATCCCCATCAGATATGATTACCCTTATCTATCTGTATGTGGCACATATAATATATATCTGGATCTGTTGAGTTTAATATATATACATATATATACTTTGAATGTTGGCAGTATGAATGGTATAGGGAGAGAGCTACCTGATATGATGGACAGAAGGAAGGTTGGTATATTGTGTGTGCAAGAGACCAGATGGAAGGGGAGTAAGGCTAGGTGTATTGGAGGTGGGTTCAAATTGTTTTATCATGGTGTGGATGGGAGGAGAAATGGTGTAGGAGTTATTCTGAAGGAACAGTATGCTGAGAGTGTTTTGGAGGTGAAAAAGAGTGTCGGATAGAGTGATGTTTATGAAGCTGGAAATTGATGGTGCAATGATGAATGTTGTTAGTGCGTATGCTCCACAAGTTGGGTGTGCAATGGATGAGAAAGAAAAATTTTGGAGTGAATTGGATGAAGTGGTGATGACTGTACCCAAGGGTGAGAGAGTGGTGATTGGAGCAGATTTCAATGGGCATGTTGGTGAAGGGAACAGAGGGGATGAGGAAGTGATGGGTAGCTATGGCGTTAAACAAAGGAATGCAGAAGGTCAGATGGTAGTGGATTTTTGCGAAAAGGATGGACATGGCTGTGGTTAATACGTATTTTAACAAGAGGGAGGAGCATAGGGTGACATACAAGAGTGGAGGAAGATGCACACAGGTGGATTATATCTTATGTAGGAGGGCCAGTTTGAAGGAGATTGGAGACTGTAAAGTGGTGACCGGAGAAAGTGTAGCTAAGCAGCATAGGATAGTGGTTTGTAGGATGACGCTGGTTATCAAGAAGAGGAGGAGGAGTGTGAGGGCAGCACCAAGGATCAAATGGTGGAAATTGAAAAAGGGCAATTGTGAAGTGGAGTTCAGGGATGAGTTAAGGCAGGCACTGGGTGGCAGTGAAGAGTTACCAAATAGCTGGGTAACTACAGCAGAGCTAGTAAGGGAGACGGCTAGAAAGGTGCTTGGTATCACATCTGGACAGAGGAAGGACGACAAGGAGACATGGTGGTGGAATGAGGAAGTACAGGAGAGTATACAGAGAAAGAGATTGGCAAAGAAGAAGTGGGGTTGTCAGAGAGATGAAGAAAGAAGGCAGGAGTATAAGGAGATGAGGTGCATGGCAAAGGGAGAGGTGGCGAAGGCTAAGGATAAGGCATATGAAGAGTTGTATGAAAGGTTGGACACTAAGGAGGGAGAAAAGGACCTGTACCGATTAGCTAGACAGAGGGACCGAGCTAGGAAAGATGTGCAGCAGGTAAAGGTGATAAAGGATAATGTGGGAAACATACTCACAAGCGAGGCAAGTGTGTTGAGGAGATGGAAAGAATACTTTGAGGGGTTGATGAATGAAGAGAATGAGAGGGAGAGAAGGTTGGATGATGTAGGGATAGTGAATCATGAAGTACAATGGATTAGCAAGGAGGAAGTAAAGATAGCTATGAAGAGAATGAAGAATGGAAAGGCTGTTGGCCCAGATGACATACCTGTGGAAGCATGGAGGTGTTTAGGTGAAATGGCAGTGGAGTTTTTAACCAGATTGTTTAATGAAATCTTGGAAAGAGAGAGGATGCCTGAGGAATGGAGAAAAAGTGTTTTGGTACCGATTTTTAAGAATAAGGGTGATGTGCAGAGCTGTAGTAACTACAGAGGGATTAAACTGATCAGTCACAGCATGAAGTTATGGGAAAGAGTAGTGGAAGCAAGGTTAAGAAGGGACGTGATGATTAGTGATCAGCAGTATGGTTTCATGCCAGGAAAGAGCACTACAGATGCAATCTTTGCTCTGAGAGTGTTGATGGAGAAGTACAGAGAATGCTGGAAGGAGTT
Organism: Protopterus annectens; assembly: GCF_019279795.1. Taxonomy (NCBI): domain Eukaryota; kingdom Metazoa; phylum Chordata; order Ceratodontiformes; family Protopteridae; genus Protopterus; species Protopterus annectens. Next base: position 149,536,615 of record NC_056744.1, on the reverse strand, counting down.
GCATTGTGTTTTTGTAGACTTAGAGAAAGCATATGACAGGGTGCCTAGAGAGGAGTTGTGGTATTGTATGAGAAAGTCAGGAGTGTCAGAAAAGTATGTAAGAGTGGTACAGGATATGTATGAGGGTAGTGTGACAGCGGTGAGGTCTACGTTGGGAGTGATGGATGCGTTTAAGGTGGAGGTGGGGTTACATCAAGGATCAGCTCTGAGCCCTTTCTTATTTGCAATGGTGATGGACAGGTTGACAGACGAGATCAGACAGGAGTCCCCGTGGACTATGATGTTTGCAGATGACATTGTGATCTGTAGTGAGAGTAGGGAACAGGTAGAGGAGACCCTGGAGAGATGGAGATATGCTCTAGAGAGAAAAGGAATGAAGGTCAGCAGGACTAAGACAGAATATATGTGTGTGAATGAGAGGGAGGATAGAGGAATGGTGAGGATGCAAGGAGTAGAGGTGGCGAAGGTGGATGAGTTTAAATACTTGGGGTCAATAGTTCAGAGTAACGGTGAATGTGGAAGAGAGGTGAAAAAGAGAGTACAGGCAGGATGGAGTGGATGGAGAAGTGTGTCAGGAGTGATTTGTGACATGCGAGTACCTGTAAGAGTGAAAGGGAAGGTCTACAAGAGGGTAGTGAGACCAGCTATGTTATATGGGTTGGAGACAGTGGCGTTGACAAAAAGGCAGGAGGTTAGCTGGATTTGGCAGAATTAAAGATGTTAAGATTTGCACTGGGTGTGATGAGGGTGGACAGGATTAGGAATAAGTATATTAGAGGGTCAGCCCAGGTTGGAAGGTTTGAAGACAAAGCCAGAGAGGCACGATTACATTGGTTTGGACATGTGCTGAGGAGGGATGCTGAGTATATTGGGAAAAAGATGCTAAGGGTGAAGCTACCAGGTAACAGGAAAAGAGGAAGGTCTAAGATAAGGTTTATGGAAGTGGTGAGAGAGGACATGCAGGAGGTTGGTGTGACAGAGCAAGATGCAGAGGACAGGAAGAAATGAAAACAGGTGATCTGCTGTGGTGACCCCTAATGGGAACAGCCTAAAGAAGATGATGATATATATATATATATATATATATATATATATATATATATATATATATATATATATATATCATATACAGTATATATACCATATACAGAGAGGCAAATGGGGTGGGGGGGAGACCCAGAAAGGCATAGAGTGATGCAGTGCTGCAGCCACTCGTACTCCAACAGTAACCAGTGGTGCATTCAAATAGTATGGTGAGCTCTAGTCTGTAATATTAGATAGGTAGGGGTTTTCATCTCACATCAGCCACCTTGTGTGTGTGTTTGTGTGTATATTCCACATACAGTAGCATACACACGCCCAACAGGCCTATGTCTGTGCAATGTTCACTCATTTTATGGCCCTGTAACTAGTGTCCTCCAAAACAGTGACCTCCCTATCAGCAGGTATTGATATCGTCTATCCCAACAGCAGTGGCAGACACTATCCAAATGCATAAGCTCCATGGTGCATGCAATAACTACATAGCAACTGCAACTTAGTGAGTGTGTGTGTGTGTGTAAGCATATCCCCTTGCTGCTGTGTGTATTCCTTGCCTATGTGTGTGCAATGCCAATACATTTTAAAGCCTGTGCCTACCTGTGAACCCTCCCAGTGGCCCACTTTACAGGGCCTGCTGATGTCATCCACCTTAGATGCACAGTTACACACTCTCCAGACACATAAGCTCCATGGTGCTTGTGATAAGTATGTAGCACTAAAGTGTATACAGCTAGATAGGTAGTGGTTCTAATCTCAGCAATGGCAACTCAGTGCATGTATGTAAGTATATCCTCCTGAAGTTGTGTGTATGTCTGGCCAATGTGGGTGCAATGTTAATGCCATTTTAAGGCCTGTTCCACCCTATTAACCCTGCCGTTACAGGTCCTGATGGTGTCATCCACCTTAGATGCACAATTAGACACTCTCCAGGTACATAAGCTCCGTGGCACATGCAATAAGTACATAGCACTTTAGTACATACAACTAGATAGGTAGGGGTTCTAATCTCAGAACTGGCAACTGTTTTGTGCATGTGTGGGTGTGTTTGCATGATGGTTATGCCATTTGAGGTCCTGTTAATCCCCCAGGGCCTGCTAGTGTCATCCACCACTGATGCACAGTTAGACACTCTCCAGGTACATAAGCTCCAGGTGCATGTGATAAGTATGTAACATTACAGTACATAAAACTAGATAGGTAGGGGTTCTAATCTCAGAACTGGCAACTGTGTGAGTGCATATATATATGTGCGTGTGAAGCATATCCCCTGTAGCAGTGTGGCTGCCTTGTGTGTGATGGTTATACCATTTTGAGGGCCTGTTAATCCCCCCACTGGATTACTTTACAGGGCCTGCAGATGTCATCCACCTTAGATGCACAGTTAGCCATGCAAACACAGCCCTTAAGGCAAAATAACATACCCTACACACTAGTAATAGGTGACTCTATAGTCAGGCACACTGACGTCCCACTCACTAGGCTGAACAAGGAGAAGGTTACTGTTAGCTGCCTGAAAGGTGCCAGGATCTGCCACATAACACAAGCACTCAGGTCACTTCAGAACAAGTACAAATATGACTGTCATTGCCCATGTTGGTGTGAATTACCTGAGCTGTACCTCCCTGGACTACATGAAAAGTGACATGGAGAAGCTCTCTGATCACATAGCCCAGGCTGATATGACCCTGAGCAGCATCCTGCCCTCACCAAGAATGATACCATGATATAGAAAAAAAAATATCAATTTCAACAATTGGCTAAGCTTCTGGGATCCAGTGTCTCTCAGCCTGGAATGACATGCTCGACAAGCCACGCTGCTTTGCTAGAGACGGCTTGCACCTGTCACCCTTAGGCTTTCGAATACTGGCCAAGGCCCTTGCCACCCCCATAGTGCCTTTTTTAGGCAAGGCTCAAAAGACAAATCCACCGCTGTAAATAGCACAAGTAACAAAAAACTGACGGTAATGCTACTCAATGCCAGAAGTCTAAACCTCAAAATGCATGCACTCGAGGCACTCCTCAGTATGGAGAAAATAGATATATGTACAGTAACAGAAACCTGGTTTAATGCACCAGAGAGCACCCCAGCACTACCAGGCTGCAACTCATACCATACATTTTGGCCACAAAATCCGGACCGAAATAAAAAAAGTGGGGGAATATCCATATTCATCACGGATAACCACACCTCCAGGTTAGTGGCACAGCACGATGCTTCAGAAATCATCCACATGCAACTAACAATGGGCAAAACTGCTATTCAAATTATAGCTTGCTACAGATCACCCACCATGTTCCAGGACACCCACTCCACATTCCTGGAAAAACTGGGAAAAATAAAGGTCCTACTAAACTCCCTGATAATGGGTGATTTCAATTACCCAAACATTAACTGGGAGAACTACTCAAGTACAAACTCCCTTGCTCAACATTTCCTAGAATTTATAAACTCAAATGCCCTGGAGCAACTGGTCAACACCCCCACCAGAGTTGACAACATATTGGACCTGGTCATCACCAACATAGGTGACCGGTGTTCCACACCAGAGGTCAACCCCTCACTGGTTAGATCTGACCATAAACTAATCACTCTGGGTATCCACATTCCACCACCACCCCTGGTCAAAGAAACCACAGTGAAAAACTTTTCAAAAGCAAACTTCACATTACTTAAGACAGAAGTGGGAAGTTTCAAAGCCCCCATGCTAAAGGATAATGCTGTCCAAGCTGCAAAATCCTTTACTAATGCACTCTACGGGCACCTACAAGAAAGCATGGATCATGCTATCCCAAATAAAACCAAGACTCACTCTTCCAAGAAAAGGAAACCAGTCTGGTGAACCCCTGCTATAAACAAGCTATACAATAGAAGGAGGAAACTAGTACAGAAAAGAGTAAAATCCCAAGAAGGGAAGACATCCCTGATCAGTATCAGCAAGAAACTACTTTCCCTCATAAAATCGTCCAATGTTAGCTTCAAAAGAAGAATTGCCATGGACTTCAAAGATAACCACAAGGCGTTCTTTAGCTATGTCAAGAATCTAAGTGGCAATTCTCAGATTTGCTCAGAGTTAGTGCAGAATGGCATAAAATACAGTGAACCAACCAATATAGCCAGCATCCTGGCAGACAGGTACAGTGCAAACTTCACCCCCCCCCTCTGACCCCCAAAAGGGCCCATAACTATACCAGAAGAATGTAGTGCCCCTGAAATTACAGACACTCAGGTTAAAACAGCCCTCTCCAAAGCCAAAAATACAGCATCAATGGGACCAGACGGTGACCCAGGCTGCATCCTACACAAGCTCAAAGATGAACTAACCCTTCACCTAAACACACTGTTTAAACTCAGCCTCTCCACAGGCTACGTGCCCACAGAGTGGCACACAGCAACAGTTATTCCGCTCCACAAAGGTGGAGCCACAGGGGACCCTGGGAACTATCGCCCTATAAGCCTGACTAGCTTGGTCCGCAAAGCTATGGAGTACATCATCATGGATCTCATTAACAGAGAGATTGGGAACCTCCAAACACTGGACCCTACCCAGTTCAGCTTTGTTAAAGCAGATCATGCCTCCTAAACCTGGTGGACTTCTTTGAGACAGTTACCAAGGCTATAGATGAGGGAAAGGTGGTCCACACAGCCTACCTAGACCTCTCAAATGTCTTCAACACCATTCCTCACTCAGGTATTATAGACAAGCTCACCAGCCTTAACATAAATCCCTATGTAATGAGATGGGGTTGCCAACTGGCTCATGGACAGAACCCACATGGTAAGAATTGCAGGAGCTAGGTCTGACTCTAAACCAGTTACAAGTGGCATTTCCCAAGGCATAGTCCTAGCACCCCTCCTGTTCAGCATATACTTCTCAGAGGTACAGGCAAGCACAGGAGGACTATGGCTGACCAAGTTCACAGATGAATGCAAACAAGGGGCTATAATTGACTCTCCAGCTGACACAGACATCCTCCAAAAGGGTCTCACTGAGACAGATACCTGTTGTCAAAACCATGGCCTCAAGCTAAATGCCAAAAAGTGCATAGTCATCCCCTTTGGAAAAAACAAAGTACCCACAAACTACCACACAGGTGTTAGCCCCCTAAATACAGAAGACTTAATAAGGAATCTGGGGACCCAATTAGATAGTAACCTCTCCTTTGATAATCACATTGCCAAAGTGGTTAGAAAATCCTTCTATGTGGCCCACCTAATCACAAAAGGATTTGCATCCAGATCGAAAGAGGTCATTGGGCCCCTTTACGCATCACTCATCAGACCCATCATAGAGTACAATGCCCCATTTGGGATGTACCTTACAAGACACCTGCAACAACTGAAAAGACCACAGAAGTATCTCACCAAGAGGATCACTGGCCTCAAGCAGATGCCCTATGCAGCTCGACTGAAGAAACTCCAGCTGTACTCGGTTGCATACAGCCTACTCAGAAGTGATCTCAGCCTGACATACAAGGCCATATCCAACCCAGAATTGATGGACATGCTCCACCTAAAGAAAACCATATCCCCTCGAGCCACACACTCCAGGGATCTAAACCTCACCAGAACAATAACTAGGATGTGCTGGAGGGATAGATTCCTGTCCCAGATACTTCCCATGCTCTAGAACAAGATTCCAATCTACATTAGGCAGAGCTCCTCACTAACCCTCTTCAAAAGAAACCTTGATGAGTGGATGGGAAACAGAAAGTTTACCCCAGGGATCACTTCAATGGCTCTGCTGGACAGAGGCACAGGGAACTAATCTAAGTGGGTGGCAAAAGCCAACACATTCCGGCTAGGCTTATAAAAGCCTTTGAGCAGATAGCCTAGTACCTATCTATGAACCAGGAACAACTTAATCATGTAATACTTACTTGTTTATGAGAGCAAAGTGACCTAAATATCAAGCAAGCTCTAAGTCTATTAAATTAATTGTGCTGAACCTCTCTTAAACAAGCACGTACCTAGAATATGACAAGTCAGTTTAATACAATGCCAAAATAACATCAGAAAAATTCAATACAGTGCTAAGATGTTTTATGTTGTAATTGAAAAGTTGTAAATAATTCAAAAATGTTTACACGTTTATTTAAACTTGTAAAAAAAGTTCAAAAAAATAGTCGAAAAAAATCGGGAATTGAAGGGGCCACTTGGGAATTTGTGGCACCCCATTATTTTGCCCTCAAAACCAGTAAATACTGAGGAATTTGGTATGATTGTGAAGCATGCATGTGACAGTGATGTGTGAGTGTGTGTGTGTACACAGTCAAGGCACATGCTAGCCCTACATGAGAGTATGTTGGACAGTTGTGGGCCGTACATGGCAGAATGTACAGTTCACCATCATGGGAACTGGCCCCGTCAGGAGTGTCACTGGCACCACCATGGCCACGGTCAGATGCTATACTTACTGATGGTGACTGGTGTCTGCAGGGATGGTGTCCCTCATGAGATGACCCAGGACCACATGCCCATGGCCTGCCACATTGTGGTGTCTACAGCACCCCTCCTTCGGTAGTACTGGTGATATTGCTACTACAAGAGTATGACTGTGCATGGCCAAGTGGGCTCTCAGCTGATGTTGTTGCTGATCTACGTCCACATGTCTGATCCACTACTCCCACCACATTTCCAGCACAGACATTGCATGGTTAAGGAGTGACAATGAATCACCCCACCATCTATCCACTACATCAGCAAAATGATGTAGGCCATCACCAATGCCATTGATAGAGTCAAGCAGTGATGCACCCATGATCCTGAGTATCCATCTGGTGTTGCATTCAGAACATGCCTGTGCCTCCAGGATGGACCAAAACATGCGTCAAGTGACATGTGCTATGACACCTCTGACACATGGTGGATGGCCAGCAGTCCTCCTTTGAGCACCCCTGTCAATCTACCTGTGTGGGACCTCTCCAGCTCCCTGGAAAGGGCTACAGTCCACAGTCACAGATGTCATACTCACCACACTCTTCTGTTCAATGTCACCACCCTCAGACTGTCCAATATCTGAGGCCGCAGGGGACTGGGTATGTGTTGCCATACTGACTGTGTGTGAGGACATTGGAGGAGGAAGTGGGATGTCAACACATGCCAGAGATTCAGCCTCCAACAACACCACCTGTGCCTCACTATTGCCACCATCATCTCCAAAGTCCGATGAGACATTGACATCAGCTTGTGAGGGGGATACACTTCAACCCGCATGGTCACCTGTGAGGAGGAAGACAACATGACTACATTACTCCCTGCACTATTATTTCTGCTGCTTCACAGACACACACACACACACACACACACACACACACACACACACACACACACACACACACACACACAAGTGAGATGCCACAACTGCATTATACATACCACACCTTATTACTGATCCCATGTACAGCACACAAGCAGACCACAACAGACACAGACAAGACAGGCCATTAACAAATGTGGTGCAGCTGCGTCCAGTTAATCTTGGTAGTACTATACACCTGTGAGATATGTGACATGTCAATGTATGTGATGGACTTTCACCTTTAACACAGTGCACCCTTTTCTACCATACTAATGCCCCCCTGTATAGCAGACTGCCTAGACATTCACAAAACTATGTGCAAATATGTTGCAGCTCCTGCAAATATGCTACTGTGATTACCAAAGTATTGCACTGCAGTGAACCCCTCCACAACTGAACATACAAGTATTACAATATGGCTAACCTTAACTGTTGTGTCCACAGCAAACTGTCATCCCTTAACATGCCTAGCATATAGATGAGCCATGACAATACAGTTGCACACTCACCGGCTACAGGATGATGGACTCCGGCCACAACAGATGCACCTATGGTATTGTCAGCAGACACAAATGTGGCATTGGTACAGGGTAATATGTGCATATATCAACATGTACAGTACAAAATGTGATTCCACCCATATTGCTGACATTCTCAATATGTGTGCACATGTGTGTTACAAATGCGTCTATATTACATAATCGAACTTTTAAAAGTTCAAACGTCATATGGTCGGCTCCATATGATCGAACTTTTAAAAGTTCTAAAATGTAATAAAAAAGATATACTAAAGAAAAAACTTAATGTAGAAAAAGCAAAAATCCAAAAGTGCACCAATAAGTTGCAAATAATCCAACGAAACCGTCTTGGTTGAACTCTTTATTAGAACAAACGATGATAGTAGTAAGCGCTTTCACGTCCTTGCGACGCTTCCTCAGACTTCAATGATTCTCCATTTAACTTGGTACTTAAATACACAGATAATTATCACCTTTACTTCATTAATTAATTGATATCCTTCACTTAAAGTGCTAGTGCATTTTAGGAGAAACCACAATAATTCCAGTTACTCCTGGTTTCAACCAAGACGGTTTCGTTGGATTATTTGCAGCTTATTGGTGCACTTTTGGATTTTTGCTTTTTCTACATTGTGTTTCTTTATCCAGAAGAGCTTTACTCGCCAGGATTATTTTTGATAATTTAAAAGAAAAAACTTACCTGAACAATTTAAGTAGGGGGGCAAGCCCCCCCTGCACCCCCACATGAGGGGCTGCACCCCACACCCCCCACGATCTTCAAATATACCAACTCCAAGATCTCACTACAGTGCAGAAAGGGAAATCTTCTCAATCAGTACTGAACAGAGATCACAGTGAAATGTTCAAACTTTTAAACGTTCGATCATATGGTGTCAACCATATGACATTGAAACTTTTAAAAATTTGACAACATGATAGAGACCCTTACACAGGGGTGTAGCTAGGATTTTCAAATTTGTACTGACAGCTCTTAAACTGCTACCCCCCTCCCCAGCCAAGCTACGGCCATTCTCGTAATTCACGGTTCGCTCTTTTAGTGTCGATGAAGAGGCATTTGCTGTAATGCCTCTTCAGTAATACAATATAAATTCACTCAAACTCAGTTCCTTGAATTGAAAATTAACCTGAAATGTCAGTTCCTTGAAAAATGCAGCATGGTAGTTGGGGTAGAGACTTTATGCTTTTGTTTTCTGTAACTAAGGTACAGGTTTTGAGCTTGAGTAAATTACTAACCACCTGCTACCACCAACAAGGATGTTTCATTCACACACACACCCCTACCTACCTCTTAGTGCAAGAAATATGGACAAAGCCTAAAATAAACAGGGATAGATATTAAATAATGTTCTCGTGAACTTAGAAAGTTGCTAGAATAACAGGATTTGTGCTAGTATGAATTTTTCTAAAGGACATGAAGTCTGAAGCTCAAATGTCTGTCATTATTTAGCAACTTCAGCCTTCAATGATTTTCTAGAAAATCACAAAATTTATGAGGAACAGACAAAAAATATGGGGCAAAAATCTGGACATTCTGCAAAATTTGGACAGTTGAGAGGTATGCTACCTACCACACACACACACACACACACACACACACACACACACACACACACACACACACCCTCTCAACCTCTTATAGCAACAAACTCATAAATAAAACTGAGGCAAAGGCCCAAAAATAAGGACTTTTTTTAAATATTGCTCTTATAAACTTAGAAAGATAATAGAATAGTAGTAGGTCTTGCATCAGTACGAATTTTCTGAAAGGTATGCAATCTGAAACTGAAATGCCTGCATTATTTTCTAACTTCAGTCTTTAACAATTTGCCACTAATTTGCCAGAAAACTGCAACTTTATGAAAAACGGACCAAAAATGTGATGCAAAAATATTAAATTGCCAGACAATACAGCTGGGAACCTGTCAAAGGAGGGACTCCATTTTAATATGAGCACAGTTAACTTAGAGCAGCTGACAAAATTAGAGAATCTACACGCATTTCTGAAATAAAAGTAATGTACAACTCTGATCATTACAGTTATTTATAAAAGTAAAGTAAACCCTCTATGTTTTCTTCCAAAATTGCTATTTTGTCTAGGGATCATTAGGAGAAGAGCAACAGTTTGAGCCAAAATCAGGGACAGTTGAGGTTTGGCTATGCCTAATTCTATAAAGCAATTTGCATGTACCTCTCAACCTGTTAATGCAATAAATCTGGGCAAGGCCAAATATATTGAGGGAACATATAAACAGTACTAAAAATTGCTCTTGTATAAACTGGGACAGTTGATAGAACAGGTATGCATTTTGCTGAAGGTTATAAAGTCTGAAACTAGTGTGTCATTATTTAGTGACTCAGTTCCTAAATCATTTGCCAGAAAACCACAAATTGAGGAACAAACCAAAAATAAGAAGCAAAAAATCTATTCATTCTTTGAAAATCTGGACAGTTGGGAGGTATAGTTCAGCTGGGGCTGTCTAAGTTTGCCGCCCTTCCCCCTCACAAAACCATGGTCGAATGGAGCCTCCCCCTGCAGCCATTCCAATGATCCATTACTTTGCTATTTCACTCCATTTACCATAAACACTAATGTACATACTGATTTACTTCTATGATGATTTGAACTTCATTTGAAAGTTTTATTTTGCATTTTACAGCACAAACACTAAGACATCTGCTAAACAAACTTGGCATTAAAACTTCTCTGCCCTTGAAACTCACATTCATTGAAACAACATTAAAACCCACATTCAAAGAAAAATACATTTTACCCGTGGCAGATAAAAATTAATTCTGGGCTGCTTTTAAATCATAGGCCCCTTGCATATGAAACATACATGTGCTCTTTGATACACATTCCTATAGCTTTGAACATTTTTCCAGTAAACAATGAAACAAGACTGCCCAATTCAGAACATTTCCATCATAAAAGTCTAGTCAAACTTCTACAGTCCACCATTATCAGTAAATAATATGCACAATCACTGAAGTAGTAAAAAAAGTCATCTAAATAATTCCACGTTAAATAAATCTAACTAATGAAGAGGTTGCTGCTAGCAATCACCTTTATATTTCATGACTTCACCGAAAAATAGTGTCTGATGCCCCTGAGGAATAAATTGCCTAAATTACATTAATAATAAGCTAGTAATATTGCAATAGGAAATGGATGGCAAACTGATAACAGGCTCATAGTTAGTGTCTTAACTTTCAGTACAGCAGCATTCACCCCTTATGGGAGTAGAACCAACAACCTTCTGCATTAAAAGCAAGTACACAACATTTTGTGCTACTAGCAATGTGAGCTGACTTAGCATAATCAGCACTAAACTTCTCTTCCCCTGCAGCTCTCAGTTCCTTGTAAAATCTACGCAATACTCAACTACATCTCAACTTCGCAGCACAAGAAGTCTGGAAAAAGCCAAATTTATTGGGGTGGGTCAAAAGGACAAAAAACAGGAACACATTAAACATTGCTTGTATAATCTTGGAAAGCTGCTAGAATAAAATGCTGTGTTACCATCATACATTTTACTGCCAAGGTCACTGTGCAAAATAGTCAGAACAACATACCACTATGCCAGATCACCTGCTTTGTGAAAGAGAGGAAGACTGAAACTTAAATGGCTATCATTTAATGAATTCAGTTCTCACCATAGCTGTCAACCTCTTAGCAGAAAACACCTGGACAAACCCAGTAATGAGGGAATACAGCCCTCAAACATATTCAGTGAATTCAGTTCTTGCCATAGCTGTCAACCTTAGCACAAAAAACCTGGACAAAGCCAATAACAGGGTATTACAGTCCCAAAAATAAGGACAAATTTCAAATAGTCATAAACTTAAAAAAATTGCTATAAAAAAGGTTGTGTTAGTATATATTTATTGCTAGAATAAAAAGTTGTTTTACTATGTCACAAACACAGGGATAAGATGCAGACTCCACACAGAAGACACTTATTGATGATCAGCAGGGAAAGAAAAGGCAAGCTACCTCTGGAAGAGCTGTTAGAAGAAGTGGGGACTGCGCAAATTAAGTGATACCCAAAGAAATACATACATAGATAATAAGATGGGACGTAGTCCATGGTCCTTATGCTGCGGTGCTGTGCAGAATCCTTATGAGAGCTGTTGAGGCCAGAGGTGTTAAAAGAATGTTTGATGCCTGGAGTTTAACATATCTCCTCCTACCCTCTCTGCTCCTCCCTGCCCAGCATTGGGGAAAGCAACATTTGTCAATGCAGTGCTTTAATTGTAAATGGTCCTCTGAAATGACTGTAGCTGTGAAATTTTGTATCTCAATTTATAACGGCGCAACACACGTTGTTAGCATGACAACATAATGTTATTGTAGTGGAGCTGTGACATAAACTGAGTTACTCCACTTTAAAATATCTACAGAGGTCTACATTTAACATACTAAAAAAAAAAGGAAATTGAGATTTGCATTATCAGCAGCACTGCATTAATGGGAACTAAAAATGCCCTATTCAAAGATGCCTGGGGGCTCGTGGTGTCTTAGCTGGAACTGTGAAATTACAGCAACAGTGCACATAGGCACATCATTTCTAGAAATACGCATTTACTACTGTAGTACTTGTCTAGCTGGAGATATGGCATTCTGTTTTGCACTTTGTCAGATGGAAGAGAGATCATTAACAACATAAAGTTATTTTGTGGCAATAAATGTTATTCTGCTCTAACTAAGCTGTACCATTCTGAGCAGAGATGTGACTTAAGGGTGGGCATGGTGTCCCAAATGGCACTATGACACTTTGCATTGCTCTGTAGCTGTGGATATGTGACATAGGATGGAGGCCCCTGTCCACATGATGCCATACTTTGTAGCTAGCTGCTCTCTCACTGGCCTTGCCCTGTGCAGAGAAATTTGAGAGGTTATGAACTAGGGAAGGATGAGGGCAGGGATCACTGTTGTTATGGATGCTCAAAGGAGTGGAACAAGCCAAGAAAAAAGTTTCCACATTAGCTTCTACAACCTGGTAACAGGTACAGCAGCCTCATCCCAAAATCAGGGGGATACACACACACACACACACACACACACACACACACACACACACACACACACACACACACACACACTCTTCATATTACTCACCACCAACCCTCGGTTCTACATAATGTCCTTGATCCTCCTGACTTCCTTGAAGTGGACCAACAAATCCTCCCGAAGTCACACCAACAAATCCTCCCGATGTCCTTGACCCTCGGTTCTACATAAAGTCCTTGATCCTCCCGACTTCCTTGAAGTGAGACCAACAAATCCTCTTGAAGTGAGACCAACAAAACAAATCCTCCCGATGTCCTTGAAGTGAGACCAACCAACAAATCCTCCCGCTTCGGCGACGGCCAACATAACGCTTGCATCCTCTCGCTTGAAATCGCATTTGAACTGACATGCATGCGGTGAGCTCCATTCCGATTGGCTGACGTCATCGTGCACTAGTAAAGCGCAAAAAAGAAACTTTAAAAAAGCTACCCCCCTTCTAAATAAATTGTACTGAAATCAGTACAGTGCGTATGCCTCCCGACGTCCCTGCCCTTACAACCCCCCCCCCCACGAATGCAGAATAACCGGACATCTGTGTACATGTATGCAGAGGCTGCCACTATGACTGCTACAGTATTAATGCGATGACCATAGGAGGCTTACTTGGACGCTCCTCTGCTGTGGAAGCTGTGCCACCCACCTCCATGACATATGGTGTGATGGATCCTTGAGAGCTGGTGGCTGGACCCATGTTTGCCAGGAACTCCTCTGTGGTTGAGAGTGGTTGTAGTGTTGCAGCCCCTCCCTAGCCATAGCTGCATCCTTTTGCCATGCATTATTTATCATGTCTGTGACACAGTGTCACACCTGCTCATATCTCCTTTCCTGTTGCCAGACATGATTCACTTATGCCACAAGGTCTACCCACAGTGCAGTGTATTGTTGCTGAGTATAGCAACTCCTCCACAGCAGGATCTGGTAATGGTGTCTCAGTCCATCGAGTATAGCAGCATTCACCGTGTCTGAAAATGGTGGGTTCCTATGTCAGTACATCACACCTGAAAGACAAGAAGAGGGGAACACATCACAGGACCACATACATTGCTCTCCATTATGTACACACCCTGCACATCCACATTTGCCAGCAATATCCTCTGCTAACTCCCACATCATAACCCACCATCTATCACCACAGTATGTCTGTGGCTATCAGCAACATAGTGCCAATACATCATGCACTGCCCTCCTGATCTTGCTGTTTCCTGTACTTGTTATATGTTCTCTTAGGTGTTCCACTGCATTTTACTGTTGCACCTATTACTGTTTGTTTATAGCTTGTCTGTATTGTATGCAGTGGTGTCAGCCTCCTACTCCTGTTTTAAGCACCTGGCTGCAGGCCCACCCCTTAGGTCTCCCTGGCCTTCATCCCTCAGAGTCTGAAATATATGGCTGCACAATGTCCTACAGTTTCTCCTGCAAGCCTTGTTGACATGGGCATCCTGGCACAGTGTAGCAATTGCCTCATGCACACAGACAATCATCTACAAATACCACCAAAGAACGCAATTTGTGATAGATGCAATGACATTAGTAACCTACACTCCATGCTCTCTCCCTGTCAAGGCTGCATATCTGGCATTAAACAGGTTGTCATCACAATAAGCACACCTCACACACCACCCACACCTACATAGCACACACCGACATATGCATACATCCACTATATACACATCCACTAACAAAGGAAACCTCCGAGACAAAGACATACATGAACTCCACAGTCCTCCACAGTACATACCACACATAGCCACACACATGTGTCCCACAGCCATGAAGGCATCACCATAAATAAAACATATTAGTCATATGAGACTCCATTGTAAGACACACAGATGTGTCTCTCACTAGGCTGTATATGGGGAAGGTCACAGTTACATGTCAGCCAGGTGCCAGAATCTGCCATATCACATACGCACTGCTGAATCTCAACAACAGGTACTGTTATGAGGTAGCACAGTCCATGTTGGCATGCCTGACGTGACATGTACCTCTCTGGACTGTATGCAGTGCGACATGATTGAGTACGTTGATTACGTGTCCTAGGCAGGTATGCCTCTAGCCTTATGCACCTTTTTGCTGTCACCCAGAGTGATGCCACAATTCAGTCAGGAAATGATTGGCCTTAACAATTTGCTTGTGACCCTGTGCTATTCTAGGGGGATCCAGTACCTGAGAGCCTGGGATGATATGCTCAACAGGCCATGATGCTTTGCCAGAAATGACCTCCATCTGTCTTGACTGGTCTTCATGCATCTGGCAATGGTTCTTGCCACCCACATAGTGCCTTTATTAGGAGACATTTTGAGGTTAACATTACCAGCATACAACTGTCAGAATATCACACATTGAAGGCCATGCTGCTAAATGCTAGGAGTCTAAACATGAATCTATGCTCATTGCAAGCATTCATAACCCTGGGAAATGCTGACAACTGTGCAGTCACAGACACATGGTTCAAAGCTGCAGAGAGCACCCCACTCTTGGTCACTCATCCTATCATACAGTCAGACCCAAAAGTGGGGGCACTAAAGCCATGGGATGTGGGGTTTCACTATATATGAAAGACATACACACCTCCAGGCTGTACAGGCAGTAAGATGCACAGGAGATACTGCATGGGAAGTTCACCATTGCCAAGATACCTATCCACATCATATCTAGCTATCGGTCTCCACATTTGATCAGGAAGCCCACTCTGCCTATATGGACCTGATCAACTGTATCAGGATTCTGGTCCGTACCCTGATCCTGGGTTATGTGAACTACCCAAATATGCATTGACATACTCATGTCAGCACACAAATGGCCAGAGATCCATCAACAGTGGAAATGCAAGCACCTCGGAGCAGCTAGGTGCTACCTCCACATGAGGTGATGATCTGTTGGAGTTGATATTAGACAAAATGGGTAACCACTGGTCAAAGCAACCATAAAGCAGGCACATTTGCAGTCACCATCTCACACAATACCCATCTAGCTAATATCAGACATACATACAACTCTAAGGTTGAATGCAGCCTCCTGAGGATTGGTATACACAGCTTTGCAGCCCTCATTCCCTCTGGAGGTACTGGCACTAATATCCACAAATAAAGAAAAGTGTTATACATGCATTTTTATAGATGCATGGAGTCAGGTATTCCCAGCAGGACTACATCATCCTCTGTAAGGACAGGTACACCTGTCTGGTGGACATCTGTAATAAATAGTGTCTATAACAGGGGTGACATGCTGCTGTCCGAGACAAAGTAAGGGAAGGTGCCCATTTGATGCAATGTCACCTTAGTCTGAACTAGCAAATAAAATCACTACTGGAATCCTGCAAAGCAAACCTTCAGCCCACATTGGTGACATCCACTACAGATGATCATTTCCACTTCTTCACATATGTCTGCAACATCACAGGAAACACTCCGATCTTCTCAGTAGTGGTGGTCAAGGACACTAGATATACAAGTGATGTAGGTATATCATACATAATGCCTGACAGATTCAGTGTAGGCTTTACCCCCTGTCCTCCCATCATTAAATCAGGATATCCCCAGTACCTGACCCTTCCCCTTATATGTAGGGAGCAGGTCACCACTGCCACCTGAAAGTCATGATATACAGGTGCCATGGAAACTATCAGATCACAGGATGCATCCTACATGACCCCAAGCATGACCTTGCAGCACCATAAGGCACTGTAAACCAAAGCCTGAACACCACCTTTGTCTCAACTGAGTAGAAGGTACCCACTGTCACTCCTTTACAGTAAGGTGGGGCATCCACCAATTCAGCACATTATAGATCCATCAGGGTAAGTAGGCTGATCTGCAAGGCATTGCACAGTTTATAGTGAACCTCATTAACAAGGACATTGACCGACCTCCACATACTCCATCATGCACAGTTAGGCTTTGTCAAGGCAGGGATCATGTCTATTACAATTGGTTGACCTCTTTGACACAGTCACCAAAGCCATGGATGGTGGGTGACAGTGCACACTGCCTACCTAGACCTGGCCAAAGACTTTGACAGTATTCCCCACTTGGCCATAATAGATATACACTCCCACCTAGGCATCAGATCATATATCACCAGATGGGTAGCACACTAGCGCACTGACAGGACCCACCTAGTCCACATAGGGGAATACCCCCAAGTGGTAGACCCATAACTAGTGGCATAACCTGGTGTTCTGTGTTAGGGTCTCTGTTATGTGTGATGTACTCTTCTGAGGTGCAGGGCACAGCCATTGGGGTATGGCCGACCATGTTTGCAGATGACTGCATACTGGGTGCTGTCACTGGATTCCCTAGTGATGTGGACATCTGCCAAGATGGTCTTGTCCAGACACATCACTGGTGCCAGAAACATGGCCTCAGGCTGCTTACCATGACATGCAGTGTCACCCCTTTGGGGAGAGTGAAGTCCCCACAAATTATCACAGTACTAACAATATCCTAGCATGCAATCAACCAAGAGGATTATGTGCACACAGGTTGATGGCAATATGACATCTGCCCACAATGTTGCTTCCGTTGTAAGGAAAACCTTCTACGTGGCCCACCTCATACATGATGGTATGTCATCCAGTGACATGGGGGTCACAACATCCCTGTATTTCCCCTTAATAAGGCACATTATTGAGCATAATGACCCTGTTGTCATTTACCTGGCAAAGCTCATGCAACCACTGTGGAGATCACAGAGGCTCCCCAGCAGGGAATACCAGGGCCTTACACATCTGCTACACACAGATAAGCCCATCCCTCTACCCAGTTTCAGACAGACTCCTCAGAGATGATCTCTGTCTGGCTTTCAAGGTGATCAAGGACTCCACCTTGATGGGACTGCTGCACAACTGCAAGTCAGGATCCACTCTATTAACCTGCACACACACCCTCAAAGTGTTGTCATATCAACAGGACTTGCTGGTGGGTCAGATGTGTGTCCCACACACTCACCCAGCTGTGGAATGGACACCCAGTCCACATCAGCCAAGGTAGCTATTTACATCTTTTCAAGTGAGACCTGGATAACTGGATGGTTAACAGGAGATACACACTTGGGATACCACCTGTGTCCCTGTTAGACTGGGACATCAGGTGCTGACTTGCATACACATGGGCTAAAATCTAGGCTAGACTTGTGAGGGCCTCAGGGCCAATAGTCTAGTAACCTCATATGATCCTAGGTATATCAGTTATGCCTCTGTGTACTGTGTTGGACTGTGTTGTTATGTGTCCACTCCCATCACTGCCATCTACTGTGGTGTGTCCCCTATGGGTGACATACCAGTACCATGTCATACATCCACCATTCGACAAATGGGTGAGTGGTACCACAGGTGTATGGGGATGGTCCATCAACATCTGTGCAACACAATTACAGACAGCACTGCAAACACGTTGTAGGGTATCCTCCTTGTGGGTGTCCAACATCCGCAGTACACAGATGTTTGCAGAATGTGTACATGTGCCTGATATATGGGGACCTTCTGTCAGACAAATGTGGATGTCTGGAAGACAGTTGGATAATATGTGATGGTTGTTATCAGACTGTGGGGAATCTGGCTGTCACATGTCAGACACCTCAGAAAACTGTTATGGTACTTTAATATCTGGTACTGTACTCATCCCCTCACATTGCATGCTCAATATGTACACTCAGTTATTGAGGTGGAGCCTGTGTCCCCCCACAACTACCGGCTATAACCTGCTGTCCTGCTGTAGGGGGTCAACAGGTATGCTAGCCATAGCTCTCAGGCAATGATATACAGGTGTTAAATACACAGTGACCTAGCCAGAGTACATCAGGAACAGTCTGGGACACCTGGACATTGTTTGAACTATGCCTGTGTGACATTCACAGAGTGAGAGGAGCAGACTGAGAGTATATCATGTGACAAGGCAGCTGTATCCACCAATACTGACTGTCACTATTGTCTAATACACAATCCAGTTGCATTTGTACATAAGCTGACCATTGCTGGGGGGACTTACGGGCCAGAGCTGTGATCTATATCACAGCAGACAGAGCCTAAAGGGAAGCCTGTAGCTGCTAGACAGCTGACTAACAGCAAAATATAATTCCAAGATATTTACCACACACCTCTATTGTTATAATCTCTATTTCACATGCCTGCATCCCCCAACTGTGTCTGATTACATGGGGAATACTATTACATACCTGGTATAATGCTGTACTCCTTTATGTGCATAAATCCTGTGGTAGAATGCTGGGATAGCACAGACTGTCATCATAGAGAAAGTCACAGACCTGCGTACCATAGGCAGCAGCTTGCCTTTTGTAGGTAATGCCCAGGAACAGATTATTGCTTGTGCAACAATCTCTGGCTCAGACTGGTTATTTGCATTCAGAACAGCTGGGTTGCATTTTCATTAGCCAAAGTCATAGCAACACAGTGCTGCACTTGAGGCCATCATGTAGGTCTTTACCCTTTTCCTGGCCTGTGAGAAGGACATTATTGAGGTGTGGGGACTACAGCATCACATTTAGATTTATGTGGTATGTCCACAGTTTTTGCATGCTATGTTTGACAGTTGTGAACAGACTTTCTGATTATGTGGTAGTTTACTGTTTAACAATGTGGCTTGAGGTCAGTAATGAGATAGACATATGTGAGTGCCATACATTAATTGCATCACAATATGCATGCTGCTGCAGTAGCCACTGGTCTATCACCTGTGCGTGTTTGCAGAGGAAGACTTTGACACATGTGCCTGTCACTTGACCATCTCCCCCACCCCTTTATGTATGGGAGTTGTGTGGATTCCCTGCTCAAGGTGTTTGGGAGATATGGTAGGTCTGTAGCAGGGAGCTGAACATACTGATGCATATGTTGCAGGCTGCAGCTGCTGCATTCTGCCCAGTAGTCATACTGGGGATTGAGAACACACTGTGGGGCACCAAGCTGTATATGTGAGTGAGGGAGCAGTGTCAGCTCTGTTGTCACAGCATAACCAGGGTGAGGGCACCCATAACAGTCCAGGTGAGGCATGAGCCTCTGGTACATATGTTATATAATAGTACCATCCGGAGAGTGGTAGGTGACATTTAGGATACCTATACATATTTGTGAAGTGTGTCCCCAACCTACAGGCCTTTAAGGTGCTTATATGGGTGGCAGTGACTGCAGTAGCAGAAAAACGTTGTGCTTAAGATTACACGATTCAGTCGTTTAATTGTTTTGACAATCATGTACTTGACATGCAACACACTGGAATGGAAGCCAGGACTGTGGGTGGAAAAATGTTATGCATGCCAGGAATGTAACATATTGAGCTATGGAGTCAATACTCTAACAGGTGTATTTGCAAGACATATGTGTATGCATACAGTCTATTACACAATATTGGCATGAACATGTGTGATTGGATGGGTATGGCATGTGACACTGAACTCTCTGTCATGATTTCATAATCTGAATGTGTACTGACTTGCCAGTATGTCAGCACATAACATAGGTTATGTGACAAGTGTGCCAAATGTAGTTGGCACAACTGTGGACATTCCACAACATTCTCTACAGTTGTCAGCTCTACCTGATATCCTAGGCCTCACATCCATCCATCAACATTTATTTGTCTGTGCACTGGTTTGGTGTCTGTATCACAGACCTAAGTACATTGTCATTTTTCCCATTATATGTACAAGCATTGTGTCACTGGCAATAAGGATATGTTTCTGTAATCAGTCACTATTCCTCAGAGCTTAATGGCGTAGTGGGCTAATGCACTGTGCTGTAGTTAACAGGGTCCTGGGTTTGAAACTTGGTAGGCCTGAATATTTTTGTGATGTGCATCACTGATAATCAGGCTATGTTTCTGTAAGCACCTGTTACTCCTCAGAGCTGAGTGGTCCAGTGGGCTAATGTCCTGTGCTGTAGTTAATATGGTTCTGGGTTTGACACCTGGCAGGGATAAATATTTATCTGATATGCATCATTGATAAACAGGATAAGTTTAACACCCGTTAGTCTTCACAGGTGAGTGACCTAGTGGGCTAATGCTCTATGTCATAGTTGGCAGAATCCTGGGTTTAAGACTTGCCAGGATGATCATTTTGCTGATGTGCAGAACAGTGGCAGAAAAATAGAAGGTGATTAAAGCAGCTTTAAGCGGTTTTGCGCAGGTTTTCAAGATGTGCCACAATCTGAAGTGGCACTTAGCCCAGCTTAAACGCTTGCTATTTCCAAAAAAAGAAAAACAAGGGTGATAGGAAAGTGGTAAAATGGGGGCAAGCATGGGAAAAACAACGTGAAAGGCAGGTAGGGATGTGCAGGATGGGTGTAGGAAAGGACCATAGCTCTCCATTTCTTCTACAGCAATAGCTGTGCAGATTGTAGACAATTTGGAATTTGGAGCCTCACATCCCAGAGGGAGGGGTGTGGGTGACATAACTTTGCTGATTAGTTGGTGTAATGATTGACTGATGGCAGTGTAGGAGTGAGCAAAATGGAAGGCTATGTATGGGGCAATATTTTTTTGTGGGACAGATGCCCTTTTTTTAATGAGAGAGTGGAATGTTGGGGAAGGGATATAAGTACATGTGGGGAGGTAAGTTGGGTAGGAGAGGTAGCATTTGCAAACAGACAAGACAGACAAGACATCAGACAGGGGAGGTGTATAACACATGAGAGAGGTAAACACCTTGGATGGGGAGAGTGTTGTGGGATCGGAGAATCAAGTGCCCCTAGACGGCAACAGTGGAACTGAGATCCCCATCCATGGGCAGTCACCACTGCTCCTTCACGGTCCCAAAGGTGGCTGTGCTGGGGGCTGGGCACCGGGGCCAGCCTGACCCTCCAGTTGCACCAGTCTGCCCTCAGTCTGGTGCAGTTGATTGTCCGTATCACGCTGGAAAATCCTGTACAGCATCTCTGGGAGATGTCACTGGGTGATCACATCCTCCCTGTGCCTGGGGTGATGGGCTCCATCCCCTGAGGCAGTTCTACCTGTAGGTGCTGCAGGACCAGCAGTGGGGGAAGCTCCAGGTTGTGTCCCAGATGTCCTGAAACCCAGTACCATGGCCAGTTGAGGTGAGGTAGGTGGATCCACAGGAACCAGCCTAAACACTCATGCTATGGTGATGAGGTTTTTCAAAGTGCGTAGGTTAGTCATTTACAGCACATTTAAACGTCAGTTATAACAGTATGCAAGGGTGTTCCAATTAACCCAGAATGATGATATTGCATAGCATACAGAACACAAGAATAAATGGAATAACAGTCAGTATTGTAAAAGCATGCCAGTCACAGTTACGGCATAAGGCCAACAACATTGCTATTTCAACAAGGTATGTTAGTATGCAGCCGTTGTAAAATATATAACAATAATAAAACACAAGGCCCAACATTAGGTTTTGAGAACAACTTATGTGAAAAGGAAACCATACCCATAGTATAACAATAATAATTTGTGATGCAGATAAGGGGTGGGGGGAGAGAGAGACATTCCATTAACAACAGTATAGGCTATATTGTTTGCAACAGTACTGTTCGATACTCTACAGGTCTGCCCTTTCTTTATATATACAAGTGCCTATAGCTTCTGTAGCACATACATGCCTCTCAAGCTATCCGCATGGGACATTATGGGCCAAGCTGTAACACCTACAGGTACAAATGTACAGGGGACTATTACATGTCAGGTGGACATATATGACTATCAAGATGTACTGTGCACTGTTGTGTGAGTGTGCTACTGACATACTTCAACTGGATGCTATATGTATGTCTATAAGGGTTTTGGTAACAGTGGTCACTATCTGTGACAGCATGACACTTGAGAGACATGTTTCTTGTACAGTACAGACAGTTTACACTTATCCTGCTGTCCTAGGCAGGCACGGGGTTAGACTATCAGCAGACATTCACAAACGAACCAGGCATACAGCCGTACCAACAATAAACCATTTTATTTGTCTTATTAACTAGGAATAGTAGTGTACTTGTTGATGGTTTATTAATGAAGTCTTATCACCTTGCTGAGGAATGCTGTTTACACATTAATACATCTGGACACAGAAATGACTATACCATTCATACATTTACTGCAGCATGTATTTACCTGTAAGTCCTGCGGGGAGAAAATCTGTTAACAATGCATAACTGTTTTTATACATTTTCAGTAGTACTTATCTGTTTCTAACAATATATAGTAGTACTTGTCCCTGGATTCAAACCCTAGTCTGTGTGTGGGAAAATGAACAACATACATATTATTTATCAAATTGAGCTACTGAGCCACTGCTGTGTGCTGATTGACTGATAATGTGCCTAGAGCTCACTTGGTAACAAAGTCTGACCTGGTAATATAGGTAGATTGTCACACAAGACTGCAGTGACAGTTGAACACACATACATGCCATTCATCCATGACAGAGATAGTAGGTGAACTGTGTATTAATACTTTGAATGCAGGTGTACACATTTAACCCCTTGTGAATGGCATTATGTGTGATGTGTAAAGACCATATCAAGGTGCTGGGTTGCCTACCTGACCCATATACAGTTGCAGATTTTATATTTGCAGTCCACAGCTGTTACAGTTTCATACTTGCCTGCATCAGCATAACTACATTCAGGAATGCATATAGCTGAAATGCAAAGGACAGGACAATCCTGATAAAAACACACTATAATACCTTAGACATTAGTATTCTAGGTTCAGATCATAGTGTAGAACAAATATCATAATGCATTATATCTTGTAGTACAGCTCCACAACTACACTTTAGCAAAACAGTTCTTTATCAGACAACCTTCAGTTACTTCATGGTATTATACCCATGTTTACTTCACAGCAGTTGTAATAATCAATTTCTTGACCAACAGCCCAAAATACACACAGCATTTGTCACAACATACCTTTAATAGGGGTGACATGAAACAGTGATTGGTATACATCTAACAGTCTTTATTTTTGAACACTTTAAATAATGCAGGTATTGAAACACAGCTGTTATTCTACCATGTATGCAGTACTAACTTTATTTCATTAACAACTCTGACTGCATTTGTACTTAATTTCCTAAAAATTATGAATGCAGTTGATTTATTCCCTTCACATTATGAATGCAGTAGTACTTTATTGCCAGAACATTATTAATAACACAGTATACACTTCTTATTCCTTAACATTAGTAATGCATTAGTAACTTTCTTTCCTTCACATTAGCAGGTTGCATGCTTGCATCTATACTGAACTGTACCTGGCATTACTCACTTACATCAGTCCAGGTCTATGAACACATTCATTGCAGTACACTCAAAACAGAATATACCAACTGGCAGTTACTACTGTACTCTTTCTTAATTATATTACTATACATTGCAGGATACATCTGTACTCACCACACTGTCAGTGCAACCTGGCCAGGCACCCTGCATGGACATCCAAGTTGTGAGCTCTCTCGTCTGCAGCTGTGGGGAGAGAAACACACCATTATGTGTACCTGTCTATCAGATATTCATACTAGACTTTGGTAAATCAATGCATCTTGGATCCACTGGGCCAAGAGTTCCCCCTTTCTACCTTTCAGGTTGTTGTAGTGGTGACACACCTGCTCCCCAGTGTGGGGGATACCAGTTGGACTGGTGAGGGCATGTGCCAGCTGGTCCCAGGCCTCTGATTTGTATTCTGACCCCTGGTACTGGCCCTGTAGCAGCTGGATGTCATGGTCTTTCATGAGGAGCCTAACCATGACCATGGACTCCAACATGCCCCACCCCTGTGCCCGGAAGCGTGTACCTTCTCCAACTCCTGCCATAGTTCCTGCACGGGTCAAACTCCAACAGGTTCTGGCTGTATTCCCACCTCTTCAGCTTAAATAAGGCTGTTTACCTGCCCTTTACCACCACTGGACCATTTTAAAAATGCTAAGCAAAGCTTAGCACAGCGCAAACCTGCTAAGCTTAGCTAAGCAGTGCTTCAACTGGCATTGCTTAACAGTTCCCAAATCAGCTAAGGGGAGCTGCACGTTGCTAAGTATTGCTAAAACAGGTCCTGTTTAAGCATTGCTTGGCTTGGCTTAGCAGTGCTTAGCAGAGACTAG
Source organism: Protopterus annectens (assembly GCF_019279795.1). NCBI lineage: Eukaryota > Metazoa > Chordata > Ceratodontiformes > Protopteridae > Protopterus > Protopterus annectens. Next base: position 149,511,599 of record NC_056744.1, on the reverse strand, counting down.
CTAAGAGCAAACCAGATTTTATTAAAAATATTTAAAAAATACTGTAATTAATTGTTCTTTAATGATACTTTATTATTATGTGTATCTATTGTACTTTATATCACTAACCTTATGTATTTTAATTACATTATCTTGGAGTTTTGTGACTTTAATGTATTGGACACTTGTGTGTAACTGGGGCTTTTCTCCTTGGGTCTCCACTGAAAATGGGCTTCTGTCCCAGCTGAACTAACTCGGTTAACAAATGTCAATGTATGCATAATTAAAAATACATATTTTTATAACATTTTGCTATCACATGTAAAAGCCGAATAGCCTGTCTGTGTATTTGAACCATGTGCCTACTGCACACAAGGCTGTGCCTCTAAACATTCAGCTACCAGTGATATGGTGACTACAGCTGTACATTTCTATATAGCTCTCAGTTACGTTTAAGCACTGCTGAACACAGTGCCGCACCACGCAAACATGCTCAGCTATACTTAAACATGACCTTTAAGTTAAAATTAAAAGTATCCGGTTTCTGTTTTTAGATGTTTGGCATATGTCCATTGTTAAGCGCCATGCCAAGCAAACACACACACACACACACACACACACACACACACACACACACACACACACACACACACACACACACACATACACACACACACAAAAAATAAAATAAAAAGGAAATAACATTTTACTTTTATATTTCAGTATCCTCCAGAATGTGCTGGTCTCCTAACAAAAGATGTTTTGACAGGAAAATTCCTATGAAATTTAGGATCTGGAGAAACATAGAGGTGTTTAAGGTCTTTAAGTTCCATTTCTTTCTCTTGCAGAGCCTTAAATAGCTCTGCAGCCACTGAACCAAAAAGAGGAGTCTTGTTCAAAGGAGCATCTAGCAACTTGGCCTTAATGTCATCAGGTAATGATTGAAGTCTCAGCCATGAATGCCTCCTAAGCACAGAGGCAGAAGCAGCAGCTCTAGATGACGCCTCAACAACATATTAGCTGCACTTAATGGAATAGCTAGCCACCCAAGAAGAAGCTGCCAAAAGAGCCATGACCTGTGTTTTAATCTCAGAATCTTGCAAGGAAGATAAGGTCTGAGATGCTTGAGAAAGCAAAGCTAAGGAGTATTTGGACATATGTGTCTGGTAATTAATACCTCTGATTGCTAAAGTGGAAGAAATATATACATTTTTACCATGTCTTTCAATAATCTTGTTCTCTTTATCAGATGGAAGAAGCTTGGAAGAAGGGAATAACTGGGAAAACTTATCTGAAGCTATGGATATCACTGCTGGATCTGCAGAGGGGCACTTGTAGAGAAACTTACAATCACCAGGAACATTATAAAACCTATTGGGCCTCTTAGGAGCTGGAGCCTGACAGTCAGGAGTATTAGGAGAAGAAGCAAAAGCATCTAAAAAAGCTGGAATAACTGGAGGAACTGCAGAGAGTGAGGGAACCTCCATCTGAAGGATTTCATAGTATCCCTTCTGTTCTTCCGAAATCTGGGAACAATTCCATCTGAAGAACTCTATCATCTTAGTAATGGTTTGTCCAAAAGAAATTTCTTCTTGAGGGGAATCACCTCCATTAGATTCTTCCTCAGAAGATGCATATTCCAAAGGTGAAGCAAGTTGGGTGGAATATGCCAAAGAGTCATCATCAGAAGGCAAGTCCTCACAAGCTATATCAGGTACCTGAGATACAGTAGCCTGAACTGGGGAGGAATAAAAAGAAGGTAGAGGGGGAAGTATGTTTCAAAGCCATCAAGGCCTTAACAAGACCCTGAGAAAAAGCTTCCCGATCACAATGAGCCGTGGTTCCCCCATATCACCTGAAGACGATGTCTGCAAAGCCTCGGACATGCTGGAATCCATTCCCCTAGCAGGTTCCTCAGAGGTACCTGTTGAAGAAGCAGATCTGACCTTCTAGTGTACCACCAGGTCTTCACCCTCAAGAGGTATGTCTGAGGCAGAAGGTGCAGCAAAAGAGGATTCAGGCTTCAGCTTACTCACCTTCCTCTTCAAAGTTGGCTTGCCAAAGGACCCCTGGCATCCTCCATAATATCTTTAACCAGACATTTGAGTCTTTGATTCTCCAGATACAGCTTCAGAACCAAAAGACGACTACACAATATTTTAGGCACAAAGGCCTGACAGAACAGGATTGATGGTCCTGACTAGGACCTAAACAGAAAAGACAGATCTTGTGGCTATTTTTATGGGAAATCTGCCTTCCACACCAACACTTGTGCTTCCTAGATGACATGAACAAAACAAAAGGCAGTAAAAAGAAAATCTGAGCTGGTAGTGATACACCAAAGAAATCCAACTGCAGACTGAATGTAGGAGCCAACCTTCCAAATGGCGGAAGAAAGGTTCTGAGGATGGTACGTGCGGATGTCCTTTTATGGCTGACATTGTCAAAGCAGACATGCGGTGTCCCATGTACTGGCAGTAGGTTGAAGCTTTTGTATACTGGCCGGACAGCAGGTCATAAGGTAGAATACAAACCTTATGTAAAGAATACTGCAACACTGAATAGAAGGACATGGACATTTTATATTGCTCATCTCATAAGTAAAGTCATTGCCTCCCGAAAAAAAGAGGTTATAAACTTCCTGTACTCTTCCCTCATCAGGCTAATAATAGATTACAACACTCCCTTTGGTATATTCCTTTCCAAACACATGCAGCAATTGGAGAGACCACAAAGGTTCCTTACAAAGAAAAATCAGGGTCTTTGAGATCTGTCTTATGTGGACAGACTGAAATCATTGTCACTTTACTTTGTGTCATACAGACTGCTCATAAGTAACCTGTACCTTGCATATAGAGCAAGTCAAGTGACACACAGGTCACTTGCTCAAAGGACCTTAACCTAGTATGTGACATCAACAGAACCTGCTGGAGAGACAGATTTGTCTCACAGAGGTTGCCCCACCTTTGCAGCAAACTTCCTGTTCATGTTAAACAAAACCCCTCATTGTCAGTATTTAAGCATAATTTGGATGATTGGATTGGGTAACTGGAAATTCACTGTGGGAGTTCTACCTGTGTTCCTCTTGGACAGGGGAAATAGGTGCTAATGGTGCTGATTTTAATTTCTGCTTGAACCAGACACCCTTGGGAACATGGGTTGAACTTGATCAGGTTTATAAGGGCCCTGGGGCCGTTAGTCTAGTAACCTATTATGATCCTATGATCCTAAGCACCCATGCTAATTACGATATATATAGCACCCCTCTAAGCTCAAACACAGTGTTGTGAGACTTGGGAACATATGTTGATAGCAATTTACACTTTCATCACAATGTGTTCATAATGGTGAGACACACATTCTGCATTGCACACCTCATAAATATGGACATCATATCCAAGACCAGGAGGATCATAGCTCTGCTGTTCTCTACCCTTATCAGACCACTGATTGAGTACAATGCTCCTTTCTGTCTGTACCTCACTAGACACCTGCAGCAACTGGAGAAAACACAGAGGTTTGTGACTGGGAGAATACAGGGACTACAAGCATGACATACATGGAAAGACTGAAAACCTGTCACTGTACTCAGTATCATGCAGACTGCTGAGAGTACAACAATAACTTGCTCCAGGGTTCTCAGCCTAGCCTGTGACATAAACAGAACATGGTGGGGAGACAGATATATCCCACAGTGATTGACACTCCTCTGTAATTGGCTCACACTGCATGTGAAGCAGTGCTCCTCAATGACCCTGTTCAAGTGCAACCTTGATGAATGGTTGGGTGATTGTAAAGTCACCTCTGGGGTGGCACCTATGTCCCTCATGGACAGATCTAGTTGGTGCTGCTCACAAAATAGCTCTGCTAACAACTATCTAACTATGCTCAATAAAGGTACTTGTGTTTTTACACAGCTAGGCTTAAAAACACCCTAGGGCCATTAGTCTAGTAGCCTACTATGAACATATGAAGTTATAAACCTATGAAGGCCTCCCAACATCTTGTCTCCCACATGGCCTGCTGAAGTCATTTATTATAAGTTGACCTGCACTCTTGTAAAAATCAGACTTGTACTGAGGTACTTCTGTAAAGTACTGTGTTCTTTAGTCTGTGTACTTAGATAGGTTGCGTTCTGTTCTCACTGCAGTCAGCTGTCAGTATACCTCCCCCCAACCAATAATAATATAGACAGTATAGAAACGCAGTTCAATAAATATTTTACAGAAACCATTGAAGCCCTTACTAATAACAATTGCTTTACACCTGATTCTCTCATATTTAAACCAAATCAGTGCAACAATAACTTTTCCTGTAAGCCTGCCCCCCAAATTAATACTATACAAAAATACCCACAAAACTGAAGCCCACAACACCAGCATCAGATGAACTACCAGCCGAGTAATGTAAAATCTCTACCAAAGTCATCTCGTACCCTGAGTCCTTTCTCATTAATCGATCCATCTCTGAACAGAAAATCCCACCCATATGGAAAATAGCACACATTATCCCACTGCATAAAGGTGGTAACTCAACAGAACTAGCTAACTACCGCCCCATTGCAATCTCATCTCCCCTATCAAAATCTTAGAGAGATGCATGCATTCTCGGTTACTTAACTGTCTCCTAAATAACAATATTCTAATACTCAACATGGCTTTCATCCAAAACATAGCACTACCACTGCTTGATGGCCTTTACTAACACAGTAAATGACCACAAAAATGAAGGTAAACTAGAGTCATCCATTTTTCTCGATCTATCCAAGGCTTTCAACACTGTTTCACATTACAAACTCCTAACAGTTCTATCCAGTCTTAATCTTAACCATACCACGATAACATGGTTGCAAGACTACTTAGTTGGACAACAGCAAGCAGTGTTATGGCAGCAAAACCTTTCCCCTCTCCTACCAGTCACTCAAGGAGTGCCACAGAGTTCCACCCTGGGACCCCTTCTCTTCACCCCATTTACTAATAACCTACATACTGCCACAACACATACTTCCCTGGTCCAGTACGCAGATGATTCCACCCTAATATGCACTGCCCTCATACTCCAAAAACTATGACAAATAACTCAGCAATCATTCTTAGAGGTTGAATCATGGCTAGCTAATGCTCAGCACATTCTTAACCCCAATAAGAAAAAACTCCTGCTTTTCCAGACCACTTGAACCAATGACCCCCCTCAACCTTCAATATATCATCAGTAAACAGCTCTTTTGAGTGTATACCTTTAATTTCCAGTGGGCATGGCTTCAGCCTTTAAAAAATGAAGTTATCACTTTACAGTTCTAACAAATAGTCATTGACAGAGGTCAAATATCAATACAATTGTGTTTGCCATTATGTATGCTTCAAGATAAAATATTCTGATACCTTGTATGTAGCATGGTTTTGGAATTATTAATGCAAATATGAACAAGCATTATTTGACGCCTAGAGGTGCAGTAGGAGGTAACTGCAGATGCACCTGGAGACGTCACTCAGATGTAATGAGTTAAAGATAACTAAAGCCAACAACACTGCTGGAGAAGCTCTTTATTTTCACTGCATAGCTAAACAATGGAATTCAGTCCCACTAAACATAAAAAATCCCACCACTATAAAAAAATTCAAAGAGATGCTTAAAGCACATCTAAAACAAACTTGGTTATGTTCATGCACTAGCCCTGGATAAGAAAACACATCCTTCTAGCTAACCCACTGTAATCTAGTAAAGATTACTTCAAAGCACCTACTTCCATTGCATGTCTACCTCAGACATCCTCCTCCTCCAAAATTGTTGCCTATGTTACTGAATATTGTACTATGTATGTTTATGACTAAATTTGTTATTACAAAAACTTGTTACTGAAATCATACAAAATGTATATGTGATTTTTACCCCCTGTATCTAATGTATAACAAAAATGTATGCCACCACTTTAAACATTCTGTTATTTTATTTTATTTTATTGTATTTTTGTGGAACTTTTCTCCTCGGGTCTCCGATGAAAAAGGACAATTTTGTCCAGTCAGACTTTCCCGGTAAACAAATGTAAAATAAATAAATAAAAATAAAAGCTGTGTGTGTGTGTGTGTGTGTGTGTGTTTGTGTGTGCCTAGACAGAAGAGCAGAAGTTTGTAGACTACCGTTATTGCTCAAATGCCATGGATTGACAGTGTTTTGATACTTGCACATACCTACACATCCATTTCATGCAGACCTCCCAACACCTTGTCTTCCACATGGCCTGCTGATTTCATCTACTATAAGTTGACCTGGACTCTTGTAAAAGTCAGACTTAGTCCTACTCAATGGTGCTTGCATAAAGTACTGTGTTCTGTAGTCTGTGGACTTAAATAGGTAGGAGTTCTGTTCTCATCGCAGTTAAGTAAGTGTGTGTGTGTGTGTGTGTGTGTGTGTGTGTGTGTGTGTGTGTGTGTGTGTGTGTGTGTGTGTGTGTGTGTGTGTGTGTGTGTGTGTGTGTGTGTGTGTGTGTGTGTGTGTGTGTGTGCCCTTGCTTGACATTACAGAGAGTATTTAACACCAGCATGAGGGACACTGTTATTATCCTATTCTCCTCAACATACACTGCTGATGTCATCAGCTATAAAGTGTTCTCTGAGATGCTCCAAGTCAGTCATGTGCCATGGAGCTTGTGTAAACTAGTGAGTTCTGCAGTCTGTGTACTTAGGTAGGGGTTCTATTCTCACTGCAGTCCAGTGTGTGTGTGTGTGTGTGTGTGTGTGTGTGTGTGTGTGTGTGTGTGTGTGTGTGTGTGTGTGTATGTGTGTGTGTGTATGTATGCATTCTTGCTTGACATTACAGACAGCATTTTACACCAGCATGTAGGACACAGTTTGTCCTGTTGATTGTTTCCATCTCAAACTCACCAATGAATGGAGCTGTGGGCAGCAGCACAGACTCTACATGGTGCCCTATAGGGGGAAGTGTTGTACAGATCAACCGCTTTGGGCATCTACTGTGGTGCACAGTATCCTCAATACAGGAGAACATGGATCACAGACTGTATGCCATGGCAGGGCTAGCCACTTGACAGTGCAAAATATGGCTTTAGGTGATTCAGTCATGTTGACTAATGTCACCAAAAATGGGCATGAGTAGTTACCGATGATATGTTGGTTGAGGACCCAACCTACTCTAACCCATGCCAGGGACCCTTGCTAATGGTGAGAGGGGTATATGTGCCCCTATTGGCAAGTGTGTGCCCACCATAAAGCCCAGCAGCCCTGGGTCAATAAGCTACTTACTGGCCGGTATCTAGTTGCCCAGCCTAGGTTACCTAGGATTGCTCTGCTGAGCAAAAGCTGGATGTAAAACCAACCAATCTGCCAAACATGAACTGAGAATTGCTATGCTTAATATAGGTTCACTGACAGGAAGCTTGGAAGTGGATGACATGAGGATATGGAGAAGGTAGGACATCATATGTATCCAAGAGATGAGATGGAAGGGCAGTGCAGCAAAGCCACTTGGCTTGAGATCCAGAATCTTCTACTCAGGTGGAGGACAGGAAGAAATAGTGTACGAATTGTGGTGAGAGAGAGGCTTCAGAAGGCAGTGAGGGATATCATTAGAATTAATGACAGACTCATGGCAATCACACTCCAGTGTAATGATAGGGCAGTATTCATAATCTCAGCCTATGCCCCACAGCAGGGTTGTGATAGTGAGAAAAAGAGTGCATTCAGACAGCAGTTGAAGGACCTACTAAATAAAGCAGGACAACATGAATTGGTATTGATAATGGGTGACTTGAATGCACATATCGGTACAGACAGAACAGGATATGAGGACTGCCTTGGTCCACATGAGTCGGGCAACAGGAATAAAGAAGGAGAAGCCATTCTAGACTTCTGTCTGGCAAATGGCTTGATAGTAGCCAACACATGGTTCAGAAAGAGAGACACTCACAAGATCACATACAAGAGTAGCCAACATGCAACTCAGGTAGACTTCCTCCTAGTAAGTAAAAGGCACTGGGGTCAAATCCATGATTGCAAAGTCATCCCCAGTGAAAGAGTCGGACCACAGCATAAACCACTAGTTGCCACAATCAGCTATAAGCAGTGGTTGAAGAAAGCTCTAACTGCAAGCAGTGGTCAAAGAAAGCTCTAAGGTCAACAGAGACCAGGCTGAAGACCTGGAAGTTGACTGGAGAGAAAGTACAGCAGTTCAAGGAATCACTCAGGGCTCTAGCACCCCAAGAAGAGGAGGAAATAGGTGGATTTGAAGAAGAGTGGTAGCACCTAAAAACAGCATGTGTTAGGACTACAGAAAAGATATGTGGCCGAGTCAGGTATGGAAATAAGGTACATAAGGAAAGCTGGTGGTGGAATGTAGAAGTCCAGGAAGTCATCAAAAGAAAGAAGGAGTGCAGGAAGAAGTGGGGGATAGAAAAGACTGACCAGGCTAGGAAGGACTACTGGTTGTCTAACAAAGAAGCTTAGAAAGAAGTTGCAATAGCAAAGAATAGGGCATCGGAGGCACTCTACCAACTTTTGTAAAGTGACTCAGTAAAGGGCACAAAGAAACTATATCAGGTTGCAAGGCAAAGACAGAAAGATAAAGAAGATATTCAGACACTCTCATAAGGAATGTGAGCAACAACCTGCTCAATAGTCCACAGGACATCAAAGGCAAGGAAGGAGTATGTCCAGCAGTTTCTGAATGAAGAAAACCCCACAGAAACTGTACTGCCCCAGAAACAGCCTATGACAAGAGAAGAAGAGGAGCCCACCATAGAAGAAGTAAGAATAGCACTAAGAAAAATGATGTCAGAGAAAGCAGTAGGCTCAGAGGAGGACAGAGCAGATATGGTAAAGATGTTGGGTGAGATAGGGGAGAAATGGCTCCTGAGGGTACTAATAGCAGTGTGGAGACAAAGGTGTATCCTAGATGAGTGAAGAATAAACATACACATGCCAGTGTAGAAGCACAAAGAGGACATCCACAACTGTGGGCAGTACAGACACATCAAACTCCTACCACATTGCATGAAAGTTATGGAGAGGGTGACTGATAAGTGGATATGCAGAGTAGTAGAATGTAAGATGGGAGATAAACAGTTCGGATTCAGATCAGGATGCAGCACAACTGACCCAATGTTTGCAATGAGACAGATACTTGAGAAGAAGCTAGAGATGAGGAGAGAGTCCAACTGGGCATTCCTAGACTTGGAGAAAGCATATGACAATGTCCCAAGAAAGCTGATCTGGGCAGTACTGCCGTGGTTTAAAGTTCCAGTAACATTGGTAGAATTAGTGCAGGCTATGCACAAGGACCTAATCACTCAACTACAAACAGTGTTCAGTTTCGCAGAGGGGTTTCTAGTGGGAGTGGGCTTGCACCAGAGTTCAGCTATGAGCCCACTACTGTTCATACTGGTGATGGTCTACATTAGCAAACAGGTTTGAGGGGACAGATCAACAAAGCTGCTGTATGCAGACAATGTGGCAGTACAGACAGACTCTGAGCTAGAACTTCAGCAAAGGATAGGAGAATGCAATGCAAATCTGAACGCACATGGGATGAAATTAAGCACATATAAGATGATAGTAATAGCAGCAAATTGGGGAAATCAGAAGAAGCTGAGAATAGATATCGAAGGGAAGGTGGTGGAACAGGTAAACAGCTTCAAGTATCTGGGAGGGGTGGTTGAGAAGAAGGGTAGTCTGAATGAAGAGGTCAAAGCTAGAATCAGAGAGGCTGCAGACAACTGGCATAGAGTATCAGGTGTAGTCTATGACAGAAGAATGACAAAGAAGCTGAAAAGTAAGGTGTGCAAGACAGTGGTGTGACCAGTAGTACTGTATGGTATAGAAACTGGGCAGTAACGGCAGAAAAGTTGAATAAGCTAGAGGTGATGGAAATGAAGTGCCCGAGAAAGGTGGTAGGATGCACACTGTGGGACAGATGAAGAAATGAGGACATAACAGCAGAAGCCAAAGTTCCTCCAATTGCAGAAAAGATCAAAGAGAACAGATTATGGTGGTTTGGGCATGTGTGTAGAAAAGCAGAAGACAATCTGGTGAGGAAAATTTGGGACAGACAGGAAGAAGGTAAGAGGAAGTGAGGGTGTCCAGCAAAGAGGTGGATGAATTGTGAGAAAGAAGATCTGCTACAGTCAGGCATGAGTGTTGAAGAAGGTAGGAGTGTGGCACTGCATCGAGAGAGTTGGTGACAGTTAACATGATACCCTGACCCCATGTAAAAAAAATGGGAATAAAGGGGCTGATGATGATGATGTAGGACACTGTTGTTAGCATACTCTCCTCAACAGACACTGCTGATGTCATCAGCTGTATCAGATTTATGGATATGCAGTACTCCCACCAGGACAGAGTCAGAGACTGGCCTAGAGGCCAGGCAGATGTCACCTCATCCTATTCAAGACAGATTACAATGACATGGCTTTTAATCTATCCACATACATCATGGCATGGTTTGTAGGTCTTGTATTTCCTTGATGAGAAAGCCCAGTGGTCTCTCCAGTTACTGCATGTGTCTGGTGAGGAACATGCAAAAGAGAGCATTATACCCTATTAGTGTTCTGATGAGGTTTGAGTACAGTGCCGTCATACAATCCTAAGATCTGAATATGATGATGTGACTTATGATGTGCACAACATAGCCTTTCAATACCAGTGTGGACAATTGGTGGTTGAAGTTCAAATTGCTATCTACATGTGTTCCCAGTGTTTGTATTACTTGGTTTCAGCGCAGCAAGATTGTTGTCAATGCTGTGATCAACATGGAATTCCACTTTCCAGACAGAGAACATAAAAAATACACATTTCTGCATTTATTTGTAGATCATGTGCCTTTGTCCCTAATCAATTGTCTGTGTTAACTTCTCCTCTTGTACTATGTTATCGTCATTGATGGTATCAATGATTGCACTCAATATGGAAGAATCAGCAAATTTACTTAGCCAAAGGCCATATACGTAAGCCTGAACTGTAAAGAAATAGAGTCCAAACAGTGAAGGGCCAAGCACAGATCCCTGGGGTTTGCCAATGGTGACAGATCTACTGGTACACCAACTTACACAGTATGTGTTCTGCCGGTGAACCAATTGGTTACCCATCTAGTGATGTAAGGGTTAATCCCCAGCTGGGAGGGTTTGTCAGTGATACCTGCATGTGGGGTTGTATCAAAACCCTAGGCCAGATCACGATAGGCAGTATGCACTGTCTTACCTTCATCCAGGCCTATCACATGGAATCACTGTAATGTGACAACATCACAGATCACCTGTGGCATGACTCAGGACATACACCTTTCTGATATGCTTGAATATGCACTTCAATGCACCCTCCACATGGACTATGTTCCCATAGAAGGGTGTACATCAGCATGTATCCATCTGAGTTGGGGGGACAGCACCTGATGCATGCATGTATAGAGAAATCCTGATTCTCCTCAACTGTGAGGTAGACCAACATGTCATCATTGACCGCTTCTAAGCAGACACTAATAATATTCCATCTGTGTGCAACAGATCTGTAGTGAGTTGTTAATGCTAAATCACGTCTGTTACATCTGACAGATGTCCTCAAAGAGATCATCTAGGGCATGCATGATGACAGCAGTATCATCTTGTAGAACTTGACCAGGTCAAGGCATCATACGTGGCCATAAACAGCTATATCACCAAGTGAGTAGACCAGTGTACATACATAGCATCTCACTATGTTGAAATGTGTGAAGTGACCTATATCTTAGATCCATTGATCAGGTCCATACATCAGGCTGTCTGTTAGGCCCTTTTCTGTCCATTACTTAAGTGATGGACATCACAGATGCCATACACATCCTGTGTCCAAACAGCTTCCTGAAGGCCTACAGACTGCTGGCAATCATTGACTCCAACTGTGATATTAGTATAATACAGACAATATCAACACATACAAAAAATTGCTGCCACAGCCTTAACACCTGCAATGATAAGAAAGTATGGAGGGATTTGTTAAGTGGAAAAAACAAAACCACAACCCGAGTATAATGTTTACATCACACCCTATAATCAGGCCAATAGGTATGTGACCCATGTCCTGGGGTACATGGTAAGTGGAACATCCTCCAGCATGTGGTCACAGTGCTAACCACTCCCTTGAATGTAATACAAGTACAGGGCATGTGTAGGACATTCATATCAGAGGTCATAATACCTTCATAGTTCCTAGACTTCATCACACCAATAACTGAGTACAATGCACCCTTCTTCATGTACCTCCCTACACATCTTCCAGTGATGTGTGACTGAAGTGTACAATCTTTGTCATAGTGAGTTGTCACACAGCTTATTGGCCATACCTAGGTATTCTTTTTGTGGAATATAGATGACTGTCTGATGGTGCATAACACAAATCAAGTTGTTACACCAGATGCATTTGTGCTACCTGTTCTGCTGATGCACACATTACATACATAGCTGTTTGACAACATTAATGGCATGTTCATAGGTTCATAGGTGTGTACTAGGCTAATGGCCCTGGAGCCTTCACAAGCCTAGCCCATAGAAGTGCCCTGGCATCATGCCTCCCGACGTTAGTTCCCAGTGCCTCTATCAAATAGATCTACTGGAGTGATTCCCTGAGTGAACTTTCTATTAACCATCCACTCATCAAGATTCCTCTTGAAGAGGGACAGGGAGGTGCTCTGCTTGACATGTATGGGAAGTCTATTCCAGAGCATGGCCAATCCTTGGGTGAGGAACCTGTCCCTCAAGCATGTTCTGTTGATTGTGGTAATGAGGTTGCGGTCTCTAGAGTGTGTGGTGCGGAGGAATTGGGATTTCTTTACATGCAGCATTTCTAACAGAGCTGGGTCAGACATGGCTTTGTAAGTCAAGCAAAGGTCGCCTCTAAGTAGGCAATGTGAGACAGAGAATAGATGGAGTATTTTGAGTCTGTCCATGTAGGACATGTGTTTAATGCCTAGGATCCTCTTTGTGAGGTACTTCTGTGGCCTCTCCAGCTGTTGCAGGTGTTTTGTGAGCTACCTGCCAAATGGGGCATTATAATTAATGATTGGTTTAAAGAGGGAAGAGTAGAGAGAGAGACGATGACTTCTTTCTTCCTGGATGCAAAACCCTTGGTAATGTGCCACACAGAAGGACTTAGGTTCATAGGTTCATACTAGGCTATCTGCCCTGAGGCAATTATAAGCCTAGCCTGATTCTGTATGGCTTACACCACCCCTTGATTTGAGTATACTGTGCCCTTTTTAAGGTTTAGTTTACTGTGCCTCTGTCTAATACTGACACGGGAGTAATCCCTGGGACAAACCTACGATCCCCCATCCACCTATCGAGATTCTTCTTGAAGAGATTCAGTGAGGTGCTCTGCCTCACATGAACTGGAATTCTATTCTTATGAACATGTCCCTCCAGCAAGTTCTATTTATTTCTGTGCTGAGGTTCAAGTCCCTCGAGCGTGTGGCTCTAAGGGATTTAGATTTACTGAGGTGGAGCATGTCCATTAATTCTGGATTTGACATAGCTTTGTATGTCAGGCATAGATCAACGCCTCAAGTATGCAACTGAGTAGAGCTGGAGTTTTTTTAACCGAGCAGCATATGGCATCTGTTTGAGACCCTTGATCCTCTTGGTGAGATACTTTTGGGGGTTTTCTAATTGCTGCAGGTGTCGGGTAAGGTACATCCCAAAAGGGGCATTGTATTCTATGATGGGCCTGATGAGGGATGAATAAAGGCACGATTACCTCTCTTGATCTAGATGTGAAACCCTTCATGATGAGGTAGGCTATGTAGAAGGTCTTTCTAACCACTTTGGCAGTGTGGTTTTCAAAGGAGAGATTGCTATCAACTTGAGTCCCCAGGTCCCTAATAACTTTCTCTGTACTTAATGGGTTTCCGCCTATGTGGGCATGGCACATTGTTTTTGCCAAAGGGTATGACTATACATTTTTTGGCATTTAGCTTTAAACCATGGTGCTGGCACCAGTTATCTGTCTCTGTGAGACCTTTTTGAAGGATGTTTGTGTCAGCTGGAGAGTTGATTATGGTGCCCAGTTTGCAGTTCGGTCAACTTGGTGAGCCATAGTCCTCTCCACGCTGCCTACCCTCGAAAAGTATATACCGAACAAGAGTGGTCCCAGGACAGAACCCTAAGGGACGCCACTGGTTTGAGTCTGACATGGCTCCAGCAACTCTCACTCTGTGGGTTCTGTCTTTGAGCCAGTTCCACCTTGTGACATAGGGTTTATATTTAAGCTGGATAGCTTATCTATGATGCCCGAGTGGGGTATTGTGTCAAATGCCTTTGCAAGGTCCAGATAGGCTGTGTGGACAACCTTCCCTTCATCTTTGGCTTTGGTGACTGTTTCGAAGAAGTTAACCAGGTTCAAAAGGCAGGATCTGCCCTTGACAAAGCCGAACTGGGTAGGATCTAGTGTCTGTAGGTCCCCAATGTCTTTGTTTATGAGCTCCATGATGATCATCTCCATAGCCTTGCAGACTGAGCTAGTCAGGCAGAGGCTCCACCTTTGTGGAGTGGGACCACTGTTGCTGTACGCCATTCTGTGGGCACATATCCTGTAGTGAGGCTGAGATTGTATAGCTGTTTTATTTGAGGGATTAGTTCCTCTACTCCATCTGGTCCCATGGAAGCAGTATTTTGCATCAGAGATGTTTGGGAGGCAGCCCTCTGCTGGGATAGATACTTGCTCTTTGGGGAGAAGTTTGCACTGAACCTGTCTGCCAGGATATTTCAGTGTATTTTGTCATTTAGAATCAACTCAGAACAAGTCTGGGAGTTGCATCCCAGGTTTCTAACATAACTGAAAAAGCCTTATGATTGTCTTTGGTGTCCTGTGCAATTTTTGCTAGTACTGATCAGAGATGCCTTCCTATTAGGGATTTTGCTCTATCATGTAGTAGCTTCCTCCTTCTGTTGTACAGTTTATTTATGGCAGGGGTCCACCAGACTGGATGCCTGCCTTTGGATGATTGGGTCTTGGTTTTGCTTGGGATAGCATGATCCATGCACTCCTGGAGATGTCCGTAGAAAGCGTTTATATAGGATTCTGCAGTTTCGGTCGTAGTTTTCACTGGCCCTGGGGCCTTGAAGGATTCCACTTCAGTTTGTTCACTTTGAGAAGTTTTTCACTGTGGTTTTCTGGGGTGGGGTCGGGATGTGGATATCCAGTGAAATTAATTTATGGTCTGATCTTACCATGTGGAGCATAGAGTCACCATGTTGGTAATGATCAGGTCTAGTATGTTGTCCCCTCTTGTGGGAGTGGTGACTAGTTGTTCCATAGCATTTGAGTTTATAATTTCCAGGAACCTTTGGGCTAAGGTGCTGGGGCTTGAGTAGTGCTCCCAGTCAATGTTTGGGTAGTTGAAGTCACCCAATATAATGGTGTTGGAGAGATCTTCATGTTCTCATTTTCAGGAAAGCCGAGTGGGATTCCTGACTTTGAGCGGGTGGTCTGTAGGATGCTATAAACTGAAAAGCAGTCTTGCCCACTGTTAGTTGCACATGGATGGTCTCCAATGCCACTAACCTGGAGGTGTGGATATCCTTGATAAATATGGAAACTCCCTCCTTTGTGGTTTTGTCCGGGTTTTGGGGCCAAAAGCATGATATGAGGTATAGCCTGGTAGTGCTGGGGTGCTCTCTGGAGCCTTGAACCAGGTTTCTGTCACTGCACAGATATCGATGTTCTCCATACTGAGGAAGGCTCAGTGCATGCATCCTGAGGTTAAGTTTCTTGTTCCTTGTGCTGTCTATGGGGTGGGTTTGACTTTTGAGCCTTGCGAGCCTTTGCCAATATCCGAAAGCCAGTGGTGACAGGTGCAAGCCATCCCTTTGAATGACACCAAAATTTTAGCTAATTGTTAAAATCGATCATTTTGTCTTTGTACTGTGGCATCATTCTAGGTGAGAGTAAGATGCTGCTCAAGGTCAGGGTCATACCATCCTGGGCTACATGATCAGAGAGCTCCTCTATGTCTCTTCATGTAGTCCAGGGAGGTACATCTCAGGTCATTCACACCAGCATGTACAATGACTGAGTCATATTTGTATTGTCACCTATTACAAGAGTATCAGGTGTGTTATTCAGCCTTAAGGGCTGTGGCTGCTTGGCACACTGACTTTCTGACCACAGTGGCAATGTGGTGGTCGAAGGAGAGGTTGCTGTCAACCTGCGTCCCCAGATCTCTTATAACGCCTTCAGTGTTCAGTGGTCTCCCATTGATGTGGTAATTAGTGGGAACTGAGTTTTTACCAAAGGGGATGACAACACATGTTTTGGCATTAAGTTTAAGGCCAAGGTTTCAACACCAGTCACTGGTCTCAGTGAGGCCTTTCTGTAGGATGTGTGCATCACTTGGGGAGAAAATAATGGCTCTCAGCTTGCAGTCATCTGCAAACTTGGTCAGCCAGAGTCCCTTTGTGTTAGCCTGGACTTCTGAGAAGTAGATGCCAAACAGGAGAGGACCCAGGACCAATTACTGTGGGACTCCAGTCATGACTGGTCGGCAGTCTGACTTGGATTCTACTACTTTCACACTGTGTGTTCTATCTGAGAGCCAATTTGCAACCCACCTAGTGATATAGAGGTTGATGTCTAGTTTGGTGAGTTTATCAATAATTCCAGAATGAGGAATGGTATCAAATTCCTTGGCCAGATTGATGTAGGCTCTATGCACTGTCTTACCTTCATCCACAGCCCTGGTGACTGACTCAAAAAAGTCAACCAGGTTGAGCAGGCATGATCTACCTTTCACAAAGTCAAATTGCGTGGGTTCTAGAGTTTGGAGATTTCCTATATTTTTGTTAATTAGGTCCATGATGATGCACTCCATAGCTTTACATATCAGACTCATGAGGCTAATGGAGTGATAATTCCCTGGGTCTGTAGTTGCTCCCCCTTTATGGAGAGGGATGACTGTAGCAGTGTGCCATTCAGTAGGGAGAAAGTCAGAGGTGCGGCTTTGACTGAACAGAGCACACAGATGTCATGCCAGTTTGATTTGTAGTTCATGTAAAACACAGCCAGGGATATTATCGGGTCCCATGGAATCTGTATTCTTGGCCTTGGACAATGCAGCTTTAACCTGTGCTGCAGTAATGCTGGGTGCCTGGTATTCATCCGGTATTGTGATTGGCCATTTGGGGGGAGAGAGGGGGTAAAGTTGGTACTGAATCTGTTGGCCAGTATGTTGGCAATAGCTGTTGGCTCAGTATAGGAGGTACCATTTTGCAGTAACTCAGAGCAAATCTGTGTATTGCGTGGAGGTTTTTGATATAACTATAGAAGACTTTGTGATTGTTTTTAGTGTCTGACGCAATTCTGCCTTCATAGCTGGCTTTAGAGGATTTGATGAGGGATCTCAGCTTTTTGTTGAGGCTAATAAGGGAGATTTCCAGTCTTGGGACTTCACCTTTTTCTACAACAGTTTCTTCCTTCTGTTGTAGAGTTTATTAATGGCAGAGGACCACCAGACTGGTTTCCTTTTTTTGGAGGAGAGCGTCTTGGTTCTGTTGGGTATGGCTAGTTCCATGCATTTATGTATATGTTCATACAGTGCATTGGTGTATGATTTGGCAGTCATGCAGCTATTTTCCATTGGCTTGGATGCTGTGAAGTTAGCCACCTCTGTTTTAAGGAGCCCAAAGTCAGCTTTGGAGAAGTTTTTCAAGGTGGTTACCTTTGCAGGGGTGTGTGGGTGAGATGTGGATTTCCATGGTGATTAGTTTATGGTCAGATCTGACCAGGGAGGGATTGACTACTGGTGTTGCCCATGTTAGTAATAACCAGTTCAAGGATGTTGTTCCTCTAGTGGGGGTCAGAATGAACTGGTCCAGGGCATTGGAAGTGATGAATTACATGAAGCATTGGGCCACTGTGTATTGCTGCTTGAGTAGTTTTCCCATTTGAAGACAGGGTAGTTGAAGTCTCCTAGTATGAGAGTGTTGGGTTGGACCTTGATAGATTCCAGGGTGCTTAGGAATGTGGAGTGACAGTCTATGGACATGGTTGGGGACTTATAGTGGGCTATGACCTAGATCGCCATCTTACCCAGTGTTAGTTGTACCTGAAGTATCTCCGATGTATTATGCTGGGCTACTAGTCTGGAGATGTGTATATCCTTTATGACTATGAAGTCACAACCGCCTTTGGAGCTACAGTCCATGTTTCGGGGCCAAAACGTGTGGAATGAGTTATAGCCTGGTAGCCCGGGGGTGCTTTCTGCCACTTTAAACCAGGTCTCCGTTACAGCACAAATGTCAATGTTCTCCATTTTGAGGAGTGCTTTGAGCGAATGCAATTTGAGATTTAGACTTCTAGTGCTGAGCAGCATGACCCTCACATTGCATTTATTTATAGCTGTTATGGTGGTAATTTGGTCTTTGGAACACCGCCTAAAAAAGGCACTATAGGGGTGGCAAGAGCCGTAGCCAGTACCTGGAAACCCAGGGGTGACAGATGCATGCCATCTCTGGCAAAGCATCAAGGTCTGTCAGTCATGTCGCCCCAAACAGACAGATACTGGATCCCCTTAGAATGACAGCAGAAACTTAGCCAGTTGTTGAAGTCAATCATTTTTTGTTTGTACTGTGGTATCATTCTGGGTGATGGTAGGATACTGCTCAGGGCTAGGGTCATACCTGCCTGGGCCACATAATCCAAGAGCTCCACCATGTCTCTTTTCATGTAGTCCAGGGAGGTGCATCTCAAGTCATTCACACTCACATGGACAATGACAGAGTCATACTTGTACTTGTTGTGGAGTGACGTGAGTGCGTGTGTTATGTGTTGGAATCTGGCACCTGATAGACAGCTGACTGTTACCTTCTCCTTATTCAACCTAGTGAGTGGGACATCTGTGTGCCTCACTATTGAGTCACCTATGATTAGTGTATCGGGCAATGTGTTTAGCCTTAGGTTGAGGGGCACACTGTGGAGGTGAGCTATGTGTCCTGTGGTTTGTGCTGTGTTGTGGTGGTCAAGTGCATTTCTGCCTTGGTGGTCTCTGCTGATTTCTATTGAAAGCTACTGTGAAGGTGACTGTGTGGTTTGTGTTTTTATGTGAGAGATGTAATGGTGGGTGTTCTGGAGGGCTATGTGCTCCATGTGGTGCGGTGCAGGTGTTGACCTTCTCCTCTTGACCAGCTAGTCCGGTCTTGACTGGAGAGTGTGTAGCTTCCAATTTGGTAAGGTAAGTGCATCTCTCACAAGTCAGAGTGCTGGGAGGTAAGAGGAGAGGGTTGTCTGTGTACATGAGGCAGTTGCTACACTGCCTCAAAATGCCCAAGTGCACCAGGTTAATAGGAGAAAGCAAAGGAAACTGCCCTTTAATCATGCCAGGAGGGGTGGTCATAACTACTAAGTAGTGGAGCTATTTCCATGAAGAACAACTAGTGCTGATGGCACTTATGTGTTCATAGTTCATAGGTTCATACTAAGCTAACTGTCCTTGCAAGCCATTTTAAGCCTAGCCAATTATCCCTTGTGAGACTCAAACCCTGCACCTTGTGTTTGTAAGGCAAACACCTTAACCATTAGGTCACCCTCCTAGAATAATTGCTACAAAAACCTGGTGAAGTGCAAAGCGATTAAGCTATTTGAAGTGCAAGAGGGAAAGAACTAGCAAGATTCAAGGGAAAAACTGAAGAGCAGACTTTCTGGCACCAGTAATAGTTTACCTCAGCCCGGCACCGCTAGGTGGAGCTTAAACAAGCGTAAACCTGTGCAAATGCGAGCTTTTAAACCAGAAAGTTGAAAGGGATGGAAAAACTGCCCAAATGGACAATAAACTACAATTTCTGGCCCAGAAACCACTCCTCTTGTGCTAGATAGGCTTCCTAGTGTTTACCACTCCCACTGATAAGCTAGAAGGCTTCCCTCCAGCACAGAAAGGCTGGGGGGCTCAGAAGCTTACAAACAATCCTGGATATAGCAATTCTGTTTCTGGACTAGACTAGTTACAGAAAGGTGGAAAACAAGCGCAAATGTAGGGTTTTAAACCAAAAGTTTGAAAGGGATGGAAAAACTGCCCAAACGGCCAATAAACTACAATTTCTGGGCCAGAAACCACTCCTCTTGTGGTAGATAGGCTAGCTAGTGCTTACCACTCCCACTGATAAGCTAGAAGGCTTCTCTCCAACACAGAAAGGCTTGGGGGGGGTGCTCAGAAGCATACAAACAGTCCTGGATATAGCAAATATGTATCCGGACTAGACCAGTTACAGAAAAGGCGGGAAACAAGCTTAGAACTTTTTGTTTTGTTTTGTTTTTTTACAGAAAAGGAGCTAAAACAGCAGTAAAAACAATTCAAATGCACTGCAAGCTAGCACACTTAAGTAACAATATTAAAGCAAATACAGTTTAAATAAATGCAACTAAGTTAAAAAATGACTAAAACCAAGTGCGGAAAGCAGTAAATTAGGAAAAAATCAAAATGGAGCTGCTTAGAGTATCTCTTTCCCCTACCTGATGCTCTTGCAGTCTGCAGCACACCAAAACTGGATCCACGGAGCTTAAACAAGCACAAACTCGTGCAAATGTGGGCTTTTAAACTAGAAAGTTGAAAGGGATGGAAAAACTGCCCAAACAGCCAATAAAATATAATTTCTGGGACAAAAACCACTCCTCTTGTGGTAGATAGGCTACCTATCTGCAGGACTGCTCCCACCTAGAAATAAAAGAAATACAAAACATAAACTTTAAAAAAAAAATATATATATATTTTTTACTGAGTATGGGACTTCTGCGCATGTGCGGACACACTCAAACTGCCCTGGAGATGCCCAGGAATCTCTGCGAACTCTGACAGCTTGAGTAGCAGTCCAGATGCAGATAAGGTATTTTCTGCCCCACAGATGCCCAAAATGCCATGCAGTAGACGACCGCACAGAAGAGAGGAGCTCCAGACTGCTTGAGCCGCAGACAGGACCAATCGGGAGAGAGGTAAGCAGGGATTTGAGCGCAGGACCAATCAGGAGTGAGGTAAGTTCTCCTGCTGGGAAGCGTTAAGTCGAGCACGGGTTTGCTGAGACAATGGAGTTGGATTAAGTTGGGCGTGGGTTTGCTGAGACAATGGAGTTGGATTACTGCTTTCCGGAGTCCGGAAAGCCATTTACAGGTAAGGTGTGTTAGTGGAAATAGCTGTTTATTCAAATGTGTGTGTGTGTGTGTGTGTGTGTGTGTGTGTGTGTGTGTGTGTGTGCGCGCGTGTGCAATAAAAAAACAAATGACTAGAAGAAAGATGGTTTTGAGTACGATGTAGTAAGAGAAATGTTGATGGTCCTGTAGAATCTCAAAACACTGACAGACTTCATTTCAAGTCCTAGTTAAAATCAGACTTTTCATTTGTATTCCATCATGATTTCAATTAATCTGTAAGATTTATTTACACAACCACCTGTAACCTAACATTTTTGACAAAAGGAAATCCTAAAGATTTACAGCAGAAAGGAAAGGAAAGCAACGGTATTAGGGATGGCTTGACAATTTATATACGTAAAAACTTTGTGATAGTCCATTATATTCCAGAATTAGGGACTTCAGTATTGAATACTGGATTTCTGTGCTTTAAGCAGCTTTCAAAGCCTGACTTCTCATTTTGTACTTTATAATGGTTTACATGCTACTTAGCAGGGTGTGTGTGTGTGTGTGTGTGTGTGTGTGTGTGTGTGAAATGCCCTTGTTAACACATAGTGGTGCGTAGAAATACTCAGGCTTGAGCCCTGTACCTTGGATGCAGGTGGCAAGGACCTGAATTCCCTACCCACCACTATTTGATTTTTGTCTCATATTTGTTCTGTTCATCATAAAATCTGTGGTTTCTGTATCTTCATATTTCCTTGCAAAGGTTTGTAGTGCAGTGGTGCACTGGTAGCATTGTTGCCTGACAGCTACAGGTTCTGTGGTTTGATTCTTGGCTGGAGTGCCTTCTGTGTGGAGTCTGCATGTCCTTCCATCCCTTACAAAGATGTGTCCGGAGTGTTTCTCCCTACTTTGCTGAAATTTGGCTTTGTTTTGTTCCAAGCCAGCCTAGTTTCCTGATTAACAAATGTTTAAAAATAACAGGCATTTGAATTTCAGACTTCATATTCTTCAGAAAGTACATGGTAAAACAAAACCTTTTATTCTAGCAATTGTCTAAGTTTATAACATGGATATTTGAAATTTGCCCATATTTTTGGGACTGTATTCCCCCATTGGCCCCCTCGTCAGGTATTTTGTGCTAAGGTTGAGAGCTATGGTGAGAACTGAATTCGCTGAATATGTTTGGCAGCTGTATTCCCACATTATTGGCTTTTTTCATGTGTTTTTTGCTAAGAGGTTGACAGCTATGGTGAGAACTGAATTCACTAAATAGTAGACATTTAAGTTTGTCTTCCTCTGTTTCCGCTGATTTGGCACAGTGGTATGTTTCTATGACTGTTTTGCACAGGGTCCCCTGGGTTCAAGACGTGGCAGTGAAATGTATGGTGGTAACACAGCATTTTATTCTAGCAACTTTCCAACATTATACAAGCAATGTTTAAAATGCATCTCTGGGTTTTGGCCTTTTGTCCCCCCCCAATAAATTTTGGCTTTTTCCAGATATCATGTGCTGCAAAGTTCAGAGATACAGCTGAGTGTCGAGTAGGTTTTATAAGGAGCTGAGAGCTGCAGGGGAACAAAAGTTTAGTGCTGCTTATGGTAAGTCTGCTTGCATTGTTAATAGCACAACAGGTAGTGTACTTGCTTTTGATGCAGAAGGCTGTGGGTTCTACTCCCACAGTAGGTAGATGCATTGCTGATACTGTACTGTGTTGTAAAGGGGGTGGATGCTGCAGTCCTTTTGGCAAAGATACCTAGTAACTATGAACCTGTTATCAGTTTGCTTTCCATTCCCTATTGCGGTATTACTAGCGTATCATTTTTTTAATGCATGCAACATAGGCAATTTATTCTTCAAGGGCAACAGGCACTTTATTTGTAGATGAAACAATGACATATAAAGTTGTTTGCTAGCAGCAACCTCTTTATTAGTTACAGATTTCTTTAATGTGGATTTTACTACTTCAGAGATTGTGCATATTTACTGATACTGGTGGACTATAGAAGGTTGAGTAGACGTTTTACGATGGGAATGTTCTGAAATGGGCAGTTTTGTCATTGGTGCATGCATTTTGTTTCATTGTTTACTGGAAAAATGTTCAAAACAATAAATTTAAAATGCCCTCTAACAACTGTACTGTATTGTACAAGGAATATAATGTAATACAGTCAGGAAGGTGTATCAAAGAGCATGTGTATGTTTCATGTTCAAGGGGCCTATGATTTTGAAAACAGCCCAGAGTTAATCTTTATCTGCCACTGGCAAAATGTATTTTCTTTGAATGTGGGTTTCAATGCTGTTTCAATACATGTGAGTTTCAAGGGCAGATAAGTTTTAATGCTAAGTCTATTTTCATTGTGAGACTGCATTGCTTTGTTTAACAGATATCTAATAGGGTTTGTGTGTAAAATGCAAAATAAAACTTTCAAATGAAATCTAAATCATCGCAGAAGTAAAGCAGTATGCACATTACAGTGTTTATGGTAAATGGGGCAAAATAACCAAGGAATGGGATGTTGGAATGGCTGCAGAGGGAGGCTCCATTCGACCATGATTTTGTGTGTGTGTGTGGGGGGGTAGCAACCTCAGACAGCCCCGGTTGAACTATACCTCTCAGTTGTCCATATTTTTGCAGAATGAATAGATATTTGCTTCTTATTTTTGGTTTGTTTCTCATAACATTTGTGGTTTTCTAGCAAATCATTTAGGAATGAAGTCACTAAATGACAGACATTGAGTTTCAGACGTCATAACCTTCAGAAAAATGCATGCTAATGCAAGACCTGTTATTCTATCAACTGTCTTAAGTTTATACAAGAGCAATTTTTAGTAGTGTTTGTATGTTCCCCCAATATATTTGGCCTTGTCCAGATTTCCTGCATTAAGAGGTTGAGAGGTATGTGCAAATCGCTTTGTAGAATTAGGAATATCCAAACCTCTCAATTGTCCCCAATTTTGGCTGAAAATGTTGCTCTCCCCTAATAATCCCTCCTCAAAATGGCAATTTTGGAAGAAAATGTGGAGGGTTTACAATTATATATAACTGTAATGATCAGAGTTATAGATTACTTTTATTTCAGAAATGCATGTAGATGCTCTTATTTTGTAAGCTGCTCAAGTTAACAGTGTTAATATTAAAAAGGTGTCCCTTTTTTGACAGGTCCCCAGCTGTATTGTGTGGCAACATTATATTTTTGCATCACATTTTTGGTTTGTTTTTCATAAAACTGTGGTTTTCTGGCAAATTAGTGGCAAGTCATTAAAGATTGAAGTTAGAAAATAATGGCAGACATTTGAATTTCAGATTTTATACCCTTCAGAAAATTTGTACTAATGCAAGATCTACTACTGTTCTATTATCTAAGTTAATAAGAGCAATATTTAAAAATTGTCCTTATTTTTGGGCCTGTGTCCCACTTCTAGTTCTATGTATGGCTTTGTCCAGATTTCCTGCTCTGAAGTTGAGAGGTATGAGTGTCAGAGCCATCACTGTCAGCCAGAGACATTTCAAATTATGACATACTTGTTGAACCCCACTCCCCATTGTAGTGGCTCTGCATGTGTCCAAGGAAGGCAAGGAGCAGTTATGCAGTGTAAGTGTGCAGAGTATTCCCCCATCCAAGGTAGACCACAAGTACGACCATGGTTTTTCATCTGTCCTTGATTTTGCAGAATGTTCTGGTTTTCTGTCAGATTTTTATACTGTTGATTTATGCTTCTTATTATTCAGGAAATGCATGCTGTCACAGTGCCCTGTTGTTCTGTTTAAGTAGCAATGATTTAATGAGCATCAGGTAAGCTTGTCAGAGATTGTAAGATGCAAGTAAGCTTTGATAAGCATACTGTTAAAGAATTATCAGCACTGAAAGCCTTTTTGTTGTTGCCATGCAGAGAATATTTACATAACTAGATAATGTATAAGCTTTGGGTATTGAAATGTATATGACAGTATTTGTAATAAAAGGACAGGATTACAGCATTTTCAGAAGCTCATTACATTTATTGGGGATTTGCAGTCATCTTTTGTTGGAGACTTACAGTCATCTTTGCAGGCTTACCCGTAAACTAAACAGAATGCCAATCTATCATGTGTGATCCATAACTTGTGCAGGAATCCTTTAAGCAACTTATCTTGAGCTTGTTTCTTGTTTGCTGTTCATTTTTTACTTTGATCATGTCTTCCCCATGAAACAAGTAGATAGTTGTGTCAGGCAGCAGGTCTTTTTTGGATAAGAAACATTTTTACAAGTGGTGTATCACAGAGATTGCTACTTTCAGCATGTTACTTGGTAATTTTATAAAGTTGAATATAAATTATAATTATAACTGCAGTGCAAGGAGTAGTGGTTTGAGTTGAGTGCTGCTTGTTTTTTATACTTGATTTTGACTGGCATTCCAGTAATGTACTTAAAAAGTAATTTATTTTTGCATGCCTCACAACCTGTTTCCATCTGGATATTAAGTAAGTTGTCATGTAGCCAAATGCATTGAAATATTTTTTTCTTCTACACTTCATTTTGTCTTGATTGGACTCTCGTAATGACTGTTTGGCACCCAGGGCAGCGTATTTAATTAAAGTTCCAGTTGTTGTGGTTTTGAGCATAGCTCCAACCCTTTCAAGTTGACCACACCCCTTCCCATTGGCCCCACCCATTCAGCTGTCTCCTGCAGCCCTCCTTTAATTTGAAGTCACCAGCCGCCACTGCTACCTAGTGCTTACCACTCCCACTGATAAGCTAGAAGGCATGTATATCATTCATGGCAGTGTGGATTTTGTCATATACATATATATATATATATATATATATATATATATATATATATATATATATATATATATATATATATAAATGCCATGCACAGCAGTCAACTAGCCTGTATTGCTCACAATGTCATATACAGTTATAGCAGTGTCCCTCCTACCACCTCCAGCAGATGTTACAATGCCAGGACAGTGTGCATGGTTACCCTCATAGAGTGTGGATGTATCATAATAGTTGTACAAGTCTGTTTGTGCAGAATCATCTCTGATCACTCTAAATCACATATGTTATGTCAGAGGCATGGGATTACTGGTAGTATTATTCTGATATTGTCCATAATTGTGGTTGGTTATTTTAATGTTTTCCATGAGCCTTTACCTGTGCCCTACTTGCTGGAGACCTCTGCTGAGATTACACTCATATTTAGGCATATCAATTTGCACAGCTTCACAATATGCACCCTACCCCAATTGTATGTCATATCCTTGATAGATGTCCTCTGCATTACTCATAAAGGATGCTTATCTCATACAGACATCCTCTCCATTGTTATGTCTCCTTGTGTGACAGTCACATAAAACACATTTTTGCTATACAGTCCCTACTGTATCATATAGAGATGTGATTTGTGTTGCTACTACAAACATCCTCCATTGACATGCCCTCATCTGCTGTACATTAGGTTGTTTCACTTGTCTTCTTTCACTGTGTTCATTCCTACACTTCCCCTGAGTGTTCATTTTACATGGCAGTCCATGTCTCGTTACAGACCACTTATACAGCTTCAGTACAGAATGCCAGGAATGGGATATCACAAAACTCTGCATTGTAGATACACTGTTCTGTACTGTGTTTAGACCATATACTTCGCATTTATACCTCTCAACTGTGCAGATATTTACAGGATGTCCAGATGTGTCACTTATCAAATTTGTGGCTTTCTGCCATATCACTGGGATGATCTTAGCACTGATGTGACTCAATATTTCATAAATTTCAGCTCACACCTCTCAACTGTCCTGATTTTTGCAGAATGTCCAGTTTTTGTCTCAGATTGTTGATCTTTTCCTCATAAAATGTTGATTTTTCTGGCAAATTATGGGTACATCATTGAGGATTGAAGTCAGACAAAATGGCTGACATTTAACTTTAAAACTTCATGCTTTTCAGAAAATTCACGCTACTGTAAAACCTATTATTCTAGCAACTTTCTAAGTCTGTAAGAGCAATATTAAAATCTGTCCCTATTTTTAGGTTTTTGTCCCCCATTATTTATGGCTTTGTCCAGATTTCTTGCTCTAAGAGGTTGAGAGGTATGTTTGAGTTTCATTCTACCACATTCCTATGAGATATCTATGTCAAATATGTCCCTGTTTCTGGTTAATTGTACCTGCATTATGTTGGCCTTTGTGCAGATGTGTTCAACTAAGAGATTGGGAGCTATCTGTGAAGCTCTGGTGATCATTGTTGCATTCCGCGCAAAACCACGGACTGTAAGTGCTTTGCTTTAAACAGGATTGCTATCCGTGTTTCCCTAACATGGTGTTGCTGGACATGAAACTTCACTTAGACGAGGCACGCAGCATGCATTGCATGGTGGTGCATGCTGCTGGTCACCACCGCACACACATGGAAACTCCATGTAGGCTTCACACAGAGCCTACACAGAGTTTATTGAATCCTGAGGAATGTTTTCTACAAATCAATTAATTTTCCTGTCTAATCTAGAGAATTTCAACAACCTTGACTATGGTCATATGTTTGGCTTCCTTATTAACATGACTACCTGAATTAGTATAATTATACACATTTTAATTGTACCATTTTAGATGAGAAAAATAATGTGCACATGCATTGTCATACAAGTGATTAGTCTATAATGTGGCACTCAAAATATCCAGCTTCAGGAAGCACAAGGCATTTCATCATAGCCACTAGCACTGCATAACAACTAGAACTTTAGAAGGGAAGCTGGAGATTATCCTTCAATGTATACGTCTCCCTTGCGACTCCAGTCCCTTCCTACACAAATGGCATGGATAGTGCTAAATGGCTTAAGGTTGCCATTGCTGCTTTTATTAGGGTTTTCTTCTGTACATTTACTTTTGTGGTAAGAGATACTTGGGAGGTTTTTTTTTCTAAGCCTCTTCCTTCCTAGAGTCTGCCGATCACCACCGCTCTCATGACATGAATAACCTTCTGGTCACAGGAGTCTGTAATTCAGGCAGCTATCATGGTTTATCAGTGTCTAACATATTACTCCACAGTACCCTGAGTGAGCTGAAGTCCCACAGTGAAGACCCTTTTTAGCACCTGCTCTTCACATATGCTAAATACCTGTTACAGTACATATGCATTGATTGGTCATGCTCAGTATCTGTTACAGTACATATGCATTGATTGGTCATGCTCAGTACCTGTTACAGTACATATGTATTGATTGGTCATGCTCAGTACCTGCTACAGCACATATGCTTTGATTGGCCATGCTCAGTACCTGCTACAGTACATATGTCTTGATTGGTCATGCTCAGTACCTGCTATGGTACATATGCTTTGATTGGTCATGCTCAGTAGCTGCTACAGTACATATTCATTGATTGGTGTGCTCCTGTTTTCTGGAAAACCTACCTCCAACTAGTTGTTTAGCCCTGCATCAGACAAAGCTGGTATTATACACACACACACACACACACACACACACACACACACACACACACACACACACACACACACACACACACACACACACACACACATCACTGGCCACTCATTTCCATCCTTCCAGCACCTGCTCAATATGCAATCAGACTGCAAAACAATTGCAGTTTGTCTCAGACCATATGCCCCTGGACCATAGAGCCTGAAATATATTCAAGATGTGTTTCTTATCTTGAAAAAAATCTATTTTTCTTTTGGAGTTGGGTTGTTTCTAGAGTTATGATGATTTAGCTGCTGACAGATTTTTCTTTTTTGCTTTCAGTCTCATTTGGAAAGTATACCTGTAGCAAACAAATCCACTAGAACTAGCAGGCATAATCTTCTCATTTAACCTGGGCTCATCTACATTAACAAACATCCTATTTGCATTGAATTCGATGATGCTATGAGGCATCTGAGAAGAAAAGCCCTAGAAAAGCATTTTAATCTCCAAAAACTTGCAGGAACAGGAATAACAGCTAAGACATCCAAGGACATTTACTATTAATTATCAGACAAGGCCCTTAACTTTACTGTCAGATTAAAGTATAGGATGGAAGGTTCATAGGTAGGCACTAGGCTATTGGCACTGGGGCCTATACAAACCTAGCCATAATGATTCCCTGGCTATTGCTTCCCACAAATATTTACTTTCCTGGACCCCTGTCTAGCAGGGCTACTGATGTGATCCCAGGGGTGAATTTCCTATCTCTCATCCAATTGTATAGGTTTAAGATACAGTTCTTAACATACCAAATACTCTAAACCTAAGCACAACATTTGAACTGATGACACTTTAATTATAATTAGGGAAGATGACCATGGCATGGGGCATTTTGGAGAATTTACTTTATAAAACAGAAACGGTTTCTCAAGAAAGCCATAATGTAGTTTATGTAAAACTATGTGGCAAACAACTTAATTGCATATTTTGCTATTTTAGGCTTTCAGTCTGATCATCTCTGTTTACTCCTTTCATTGTCCTTTACATATATCTGTTTGAATCTTTCTTTTGCAGTCTGTTGAAAAATTAGCATATGATTTTAAAGTCTGATTTATTTATAGGTAGGCCAAGCACTGACTGACCCATTTACTCCTTTAAAAATGGAGATGCTGAGGATTTCCTATACTTTGTTAATACCAATTCACTGCAGAAAATTGTAAAACCGTCAGCTAAAAGCTCCAACATCCTTGACCTGATCCTTACCAGCCTAGTTCCTTGACTGTACCCCACCATGCATCTCCTCATCCCTGGTAAAATTTGGCAAAAAATAAGTCACCTTCTCTATCAGACTTAATGGTACCACTCCACCACAAAATCAAACCATCCTTAGACACTTTTCGAGGGCATATCAACTTCACCTTGTAGAAGACCTAAGCAAAATTCCAAGCATTCCCCTGCAAATGGACCCAACCAAGAGGGCTGCCACCTCCAATTTTTACTAGTATCTAAACAGGTGTATAGGAAAGTCTGTACTTATCTAAACAGCTGTAAAGGAAAACCTATACTTGTTGGGGTCCAAATGGGGAGATGATAAAATCAGGAAGCAAAGGAGTGTAGCACTACTGGAACTGAATTCATCCTCAAGTGTTAGTGAGTACCTTTATGAGGTGGATTCTGTTTTTTTTACAAAATCTCACCAAGATGAAACTGATATATAGAATGTCCCTGGGATTCTTTAACACCTACACTAAGTGTACACTAAGTGCATATTGTTCTGAGTGGACAGACAGCACAGGTATAAATCACACCTTCTTCCTCCTAATTTTAGGTTTCTTACTGATTTTCTTGTAGCTTTAAACACTGAGAGGGATTTGTAAAGGTTACCACAAAGTGTAGACTATGTGTATACTTAGTATAATCTTTCTGAGTGACTAGAAAGCACAAAAAATCTGGCAGAGATGTTCTTGAACACAGATTATATACACTTAATGCAGGGGTTATTGAATCTGGCCCTGTATTTTATATAGCATATATCATGGACAGACGAAAGTTAAAAAATAAAAAAAGATAGCTGGGTGCACAAGTCCAAGATAAAAAGGCCCAATCCTGGTAGGTGCATTGGTGTCAGGACTGTAAAAAATGGCAGTGTAAAATCCTCAAGACACAGAGGTATTTCTACAATGGGGCTAGGCCAGGCTCAGGGAGAAGATGCCCCCTCCCCCATTGTAGAAGGAAACAGCAGTCCACAAAAGTCTCAAAAACTGACAGCCCAAGAAATAGCCATAAAGATGATAGAGTGGAATATTGAGGATAAGAAAGAAATTATGTATTGCTACTATTATGCAAGACACCCAGAATTTCTGGACAGAAGATATAAAAAAAGATTAAGAGAGAAATTTGAGGAAAGAAAAATACTTGCACAAGAAAAACTGTCAAAAGCTTCAAATGCAAATTTGTGTACCATTAATACAACAGATTTATGAAAAACATTAGATAGACCAAGAAAACCTGGGCCGTTTGGAAAAAGAAGCCACTGTGGAAGTGCAAAAATATACATATGAAAGGTAAAAAAAGAAATATGCACAATGGAAAGAGAGATCTGACATAGTACAACATTTACTCAAAGAAGAAAGCCAAATTAATCAATACAAAAAAGCAGTCCTAATGATATTTGAAGAGAAAGGCAGGCAAAGGCAACCATATATGGAAAATTTCACAATACAAAAATAAGATCACAAACAGGGAACATAAAACAGAAGACTGGTAAGGCAGAATTAAGAAAAAATTAAGCTGAAATTATGAAATACCTGCAAAATGAAGGGTTTAGTGTAGAAAGTGTAACACAGGTTATATCACAGCAGTATGGATCAACAAGTCCATCAAGTAAGGAGAAACAGGAGGAGCAGGAGACATCTGAAGAAGAAATATGGAGATGGGAAAGAAAGAGATTTAATATGGTGCAATATTTATACAAATGAGAAAGCAAAACTAGTCAGTACAAAAAGAGCAGCACCAAAGATATTTGAAGAGAAATACAGGCAAAGGCATCCAGATATGGAAAATGTTACAATACAAAATATAACAGAACAAAAAGGAAAAGTAGAAAAGAGGACTAGTGATGGAAACGTTAAAAAGAAAGTGAGGTAATGGATTACCTGCAAAGTGAAGGATTTAGTGTAGAAAATCTAACTCTGATAACACCACACCAGGATAAAGCAATGGATCCCCAAATTAAAGAAAAGACAATGGAGTGGGAAACATCTGATCAGTTGTCATATGAAAATACTTTGGAATCTTCCATAGCAAACCAGTACAAAAGTTCAGTTGGAGTTGTGCAGCAAGGGAAGGAACAAGAAACCTTGGCAACTTTGACACAGTCAATGTTGTGGCGTGACAAGCCAGTGAGTTTCCATATGAAAGAGCAACAGATGACACAGGATGAAATTGAAGAGAATGTGACACAGGAAGATGCTCTGGAACTTTCTGTAGAATGCATGCAGGAAATGGAGAACAAAGAATGTGCCCTCAGTTTAGAAGAAAATTATCTAAGAGAAGACTTGCTTGATTTAATAGAGATGCACAAACATATTAAGATCAATGAAAGAAATAGACTACAGAAAGTCAATAAAACCCAAAAAGTTAGAAGTTTGGTAAAACAAGTGAGCACAGTAATTAGGACCGTTCATAGAAATTCATGCAATATAACAGAAGTAAATAGGCTGCATTACTCTGCAGCTAAATTAATAACAGATAAAGTCTTACAATAAAAACACAGAATCAGAGCAGAACAGATCAGAATCTATCATGCACTATCACAAATAATAAACTAAAACATCACCACAGGCAGAAAAACTTAGAACATATGCAAATAAATATAAAAGAAAAGTGCAAAATAAGTGCTTTATTGATGACCCAAAACAAAGTTTTCTAGAGAATTGGGAAACAAGGCAAAAGGAACTGAAACACCACTAAAAAAGAAGAAATAGATACATTTGGAGAAATATCTATGAAGATCCTGTGGAACATAACAAAGATGTTGAATGGACAGAAGAAGTAAAAGAAAGAATAAGAAGTTCAAATTTACAGGATATGAAATGGGATGAAGTAACGGCCAGAAATTTTGAAACAAAGTTAAGAAAAGCTCCTAAATGGAAAACCCCAGGCCCAGATGTATTACCTAACTTCTGGATAAAAGTATTAACATATTTACATGAAGATATAGCCATGATTAAGAGCTATTTATATGCACACCCCAAACAAATGCCATCCTGGTTAACAACAACAAAAAACATTACTCCTCCTTAAGAGCAAACCTGCAAGCTATCCTAAAAACTATAGACCAGTAACGTGCCTTCCGACAATGTATAAACTAAACCCTGCAAATGATAGTCATTTAAAAGAAAACTCAATCATTGCAATAGAACAAAATGGTAACAAAAGAAAGTCATATGGTACAAAGGATCATTTGTTGTTAAATAAAGTCATAATGGAGAACTGTAAAAAGGGAAATCATCTAAGTATGGCATGGATAGACTACAAAAAAGCATTTGACAGTATCCCACATTCATAGATAAAAGAGTGCTTAAAAATGTATAAGATACAACCTACACTGATCGATTACATTACAGAAACCATGAAAGAGTAGAAACCCACTTTGCAGATAAGCTATGGTAAAGGGCAAATTATTATTCCAGGGATAAAAATTTAAAGGTGACTGTCACTGCTGCTCTTTTGCCTTGCCCTTAACCCATTAAGCTATCTATCTAACAGATTAGATCATGGCTACAATTTGGCTCCCAGAAAACATTAAAGTGTAAAGACATCTCATCTTCTTTTTGTGGATGATTTAAAACTGTATAGCTCATAAGATGAGGAACTGAAAGCACAACTGCAAGTGATTACATTTTTTTCAGATTTTATAATACTGTCATTGGTCTTCATAAATGTGCAAAAGCAACCTTTAAAGCAGAAAAGCTGTAGCACCAAGAAAACAACAGCCTGAGACAGGAATGTGATATAAAAGAACTTGAGCAAGAGGGAGTGTATAAATATTTGGAAATTGATGAAGGATCGACAATAAAATATGAACAAATTAGAATAAGACTTAGTAGGGAATATTTCAGAAGACTAACATTAATGCTGAAAACAGCATTGACATCTAGGAACAAAGTCCAAGTTATAAACCAATTTGCTCTTCCAGTGCTAACTTATGGTTTTGAAGTGATTGACTGGCCCCAAAAGGCAATAAATCAGTTGGACAGAAAAACAAGTAAAATGCTTCATGCTTACCAAATGATTTATAAATATCAGTGTATATCAAGACTATATATTCCCCATTCTGAAGGAGGTACGGGCCTCCTCAAAATTGATTACAGTAAAGATCTGCAGTTGTAGAACTGCATACATATCTGCTGAACCTCACAAGACCCAAACTTAGTGAAAGTTTTAAAACATGAGGAGAATAAGTCTAAGATGACTTCCCTGCTTAGTTTAGCAGAAGTATGCCATTATCAAGTGGGAATGGAAATCAAACAAGAAGCAGATGAAAATCAGGCAGCAACTGAATGTGCCAAGAAAAACGAAAGTAAGAATATGAAGTGAATGATCAGATGAGAAGGTGAGAAATGTGGAAAATGCATAAATATAGTTCTAAGTAAAGAAAACTATTGGAACAACCTCATATTGATCAGGACCAAATGCAGGAATGGTTAAGGAGATGTAAATTTAAACCAAATGATAATAGGTTAATATTGGCGCCCCAGGATAGTGGACTACATACACATTGGTTAACAAAGTCCACTGAACATGTGGGAGAAACAGACAAATGCAGGTTTTGTAAACTAGAATTGGTAACAGTCACACATTTTGTTGCTGGGTATGATACACTAATGGCAGAAGGACTGCATACTGGAAGGCATAATAATGTGGCAAGGCTGTTGCATTGGGGATTATGCAAACATTATGGCACTGAAGTAGCTATAAAACATTGGAAACATGAACCTCAAAGCATTATAGACAATGATGAAGCTTATATCACATGGAATCAACCATTACCAACAGTTCAAAAATAGATGCAAGAAAACCAGATATAGTAGTCCATGAAAAGAAGACAAAAATAGCATTGATCATTGAAATTGCTACACCCACTGAATACAATTTCTTGTGTACAGATAGAAACAAAGTCATAAAATACCAGGCTTTACAGGCAGAAACAAGGGCAGTGTGGAAGAAGGATACCCAGACAGTTCCAGTAGTAGTAGGAGCAATAGGTCTTATAAAAAAGAATTTAAAACAGTGTAAGAAACTTCGCTGTGTGGAAGATTTTCAGTCCATATATCTCCAGTTAATCAATGTATATTAATCAGATCAGACAATAGCAGTAGAAGTAGCGAACTTAAACTCGTTAAGTCAAAACAAAACAAAAAAAAATAAATAAAAAATATATAATTGTACAGCATTACTAAATATTTGAAAGTAATCCAAACAAGGCAGGCAGTCTGTTTCCAGTCGAAAATCCTTTATTAAGTACACAGACAAGCAATCCAAGTAAAACAAAAATAGAGTAATAATTTCCTCACAAGCTTTCTCAATATATATATACTTTTTATCAGGCATGGGAGTGGTTTATTGTGCTGTAAAACAAAGTGTTATTGGTACACATGTTAAATTCACATCCCTTCCCCCATCAGTGTGACATTCGAGCTGGTCCTGCCCTACTTAGTAGCTGTCATAATAATATTATAACCCTTATGTACTTTAAATAAAATTTATAATGATTTGGAACCTCTTATTTAACCAGATTATTAAGTAGATTATTAAGTCTGTGATTTTATCCAAGACAATATACTACATGGCTGGAAATATATCAACCTTAGTTCATTTGGCAATCAAAAAAATATATATAAATATATACATATACATTTTGCATGTAAAAATCAATTTCTATTTTCATAACCTATTCTTAACAAAGATCGCTTTCGTCCTTCTAGAGTTCTTCAGGTCTGTGTACAAGAACCCTAAAAACTATCTTTAAACTGCAACATCAACAGAAAGGGTTGGAGGGACAGGCATATATTGCAGAAGACACTACTGCTCTGGAAAAGACTTCTCATCCACATTAAACAAAGTTCATCTCTGTCCATTTTCAAGTGCAGTTTGGGAAACAGAAAAATTACTCCAGGACTGCCCCCTATACTACTAATGGACAGAGGCAGCTCTAAATGATTTATCCCATGCATGGGTCCACTCAGATTATCTATGGAATTATTTTCATTATGGAAAATACATAATTATTGACCATGTGATGGGTAAGGCCTATCTCTAACCAAATAGAATAGGTAAATTAGAACACAAAAAGGGAAACTGGCTAGTCTTAAATGGACCACAAACGCAGCTAGCTTAGTGCTAACTATGTACCTATGAAGAAGGAAAACTAGCTTCAGTCCAATCCTCAAACAATGTAGACATTTAAATTATAGTACCCAGTGAAGCTGAAAACTGTTACTTCCAGGTAACACCATTGTTTATAATTCATAGACTTCAACTAGGGTAGCTCTTTCTGCTGTAATTAAAACAATGGGGACTGAGAATAAGGTTGTAGACAGTGATAACTCATTGGTAAACTCATGAAATGTAATACTGCCAGCACAAATGACAGATACATTGGACAGGCAAGATCTCTTTCCTCTGCTCAAATGGCACTTGGCTTTGAGAGACAGCACTATACTATTAGTGAAAATGAGAGGAAATATAGTCACAGACATTTGAACTATTAAGGTTAAGGAAAAATAAATTGCTGATGAGTAAGACGATGCAGCAAACTTCTTTGGGAGTAGTGAAATACTATGAAACGATGATTGTATCACAAGTAGTAAACTATTACATAGAACACTAAAATGAAACTCTGACATGAATGTCAAACAGTGTCTTGGGAAAATAATTTGCATATCTGAATAACTGTAACATGCAAAGTTAAAAAAAAAAAGAAAGAAACAAGGCTTACAATGTTTGAGTTTTCCTGTGTTTCACTTAGGCTAAGGCTGGAGTAGAGAGACTGTTTTATGCAAAGTTTTAACTGTGGGTTTGGGGAGAGGGAAGCAGAAGGGTTGACCTTGATATCTCTAGTCATGATATGCACATGACACTCTGAAGGGAAGGGCGAGGATTTACAAGGAATGAATGTCATGAGGCACTGCTGCCTACTTTGGAAACAAATCCATTAATGGTAACTGTAAATAGGAACCAAAAGTACCACAAAGAGCAAAACCAAAACTCCAAACCAAAGGAACAAGTGACAGAAGACTCTTTAGTTACTTTATTTTATTCCAAGGATGATAAACACCATTTTAAATCAAGAATGTTTGTAAAAAATAAATCTTATTGAAAATTCATTGAGCACTTTTGTCTCTGTTAATGGGACTTCATCAGAATAACTGCTTAGACTATTCCTGTGCTTATATAACCTTATCTCCACCCATCTTGTTAACTTAAAGTGACAAGCACCTGAAAACCCACTCAGGTGCATGCAGTTTGTGCTGACTTCAAAAACTTTAAAAACTGCAGTTATAAAACCAAAACTGTTGTTCTTTTATAAATTTTAGTCTTTTTTAAAACTACCAGGACCCCTGGATGTTGCACACTAAATAATATAGCATGTTTATGAATGTGATTCTTGAACATATTTGTTACAAAAATTGGTATAGACACTTCTTTTCAATAAATATTATTAAAATCCACAATCTTACAATGTTGCCTTCTATCTTAAGACATTGCTGATAGAAAGCATCTCATTTAAACCATATTTGCCAGTGGCATTGGTCTTTAATTGCCATTTCAATTATTTTACCTCAAGCCAGTCCTTCTGTAAATAGTTTAACATTTAATGTTCTTAAAGATTTAATCAGGAAGCTTTGCACCAATAATATGATAAGAGCAAACGGTTTGATTAAAGCTAAAATAACAATTCATGGGGCATGGATACATGTGAGACCTTCAGGATGTAATTTAATAAGAGAAGATATACTCAGGCAGGCGATGTTTGAGAACCAAAAGGTAACCACATCACAATTAGGAGGATACTAAATAAGTAACAGACAGTGCAATAAGGGGAGTGATAACTAAAAAAGGATATGATAATTAGATGTTATTATTTTGAAATTTTAATGGTATAAGCAATCCAGTTAAAAGGGATAAAATATTTGGAGTTTTAAAGAAATATAGTCCAGTGATGTGGCCTTGCGAGAGATACGTTTGAACAGAGAAGAACACTGGAAACTACAAAGAGCAGGATTTATTGTAACTGAATCTTCTTCATATCTAGTAGGGACACAATATGTAGGATTGGGGTTGGGGTAATTATTCTGCTTTTGGCTTCCAAACAGGAAGCTCAATGAATGACGAAATAACAGATTTGTAGCAGCGAAGGGACAGTGGATGCATGAAAAAATTACCTTAATATTAGTATATTAACTATCTAGGGCAGCGCAGTGGTGCAGCTGTTAATGCTGTCGCCTCACAGCAAGAGGTACTCTGGTTCGATTCTCGGCTGGGGTGCCTTCTGTATGGAGTTTGCATGTTCTCCCTGCGTTCGCGTGGGTTTCCTCCGGGTAGTCCGGTTTCCTCCCACATTCTAAAGACATGCTTCTGGAGCATTTCTCCCCGGGCCTCTACTGAAAACAGGATCTGTGGAACCTAGTTGGACTTTCCCGGTCAACAAATGTTAAATAAAAATAAATAAAATAAAAATATATATGCCTCTGAAAGTAAAAGTGACAGAACGAAGGGGTATGCTGTCAAGAATATTAGCATTTGCAGAGGGACACAATTATTACTATGGATGATTGTAATATCATTATTTCTGCAGCTGCAGTCTCAGGTAGACCTAGAGAAAAAAGACTGACAGTTAAAGAGAAATTTTTGAAATGCTATCTTGCTCAGGTAGGGTTAGTAGATGTTTGGAATTTTGGTAGGGGAAAGCAACATAACACGAGTTATACATTTTATTCAGCAAGACCTAAGCAGTGATCCCAAAACCATAACATTCTAATATGAAAGGAGAAACAATATTTAGTAAAGGATGTACAGATAGAGCTGGTTTCTCTATAGGAACATATCCTATGGACAGCCACACTGGAGGTAAAAAGTGAAGCATTGTTAAGAAGGCATGTGAGATTCCTGGCCTATTTCCTAGGAAACACTAATTTTAATGATTAGTCAGAAAAGATGTTAATATACTGATTGCCAGTATTGGAGGATATCCCTGTACAAACCCAGTTAGGGTGTAAAAAAGAGTGTGAAAGAGAACATTATACAGTACTTAAGGAATTGGAGAAACATGAGACAGTGAAATAACAACTTGTAAAAGACTTGAAAGATTTGCAGATTTTATGAAGAAGGCATACAGTGGAGGACAACTAAAAGGTAAGGAAGTTAAAAGCTAAGTTAGAAGAGCATATAGACCAAAATTATTTTTTCAGAGACAAATAATAAGGGATTTTTATTTAATGAACAGCATCAAATCACTAAAAGCATAAGCAGCAAGGCTGAGACTACAAAAAGCTATAAGGATGATTTATAAATTGAAGGACAAGAAAAAAGGAAGCTGGAGGATGATTCCAAGGGAAGGTACTCAAAATATTTATAGAATAATATAATTACTTACATGCCATACTTGACAAAACAGTGGATATCTCTGAGAAAAAAAAAGTGTTTTTGGAAATAGTTGTACTACCCAGATTGGATGAGACTCAGACAAGGGAAATGGTGAAATATAGAAATTCATAGGTTCATA
Source organism: Protopterus annectens (assembly GCF_019279795.1). Lineage (NCBI taxonomy): Eukaryota > Metazoa > Chordata > Ceratodontiformes > Protopteridae > Protopterus > Protopterus annectens. Next base: position 149,472,325 of record NC_056744.1, on the reverse strand, counting down.
TGTAACTACCAAGCTAGCTGCCCTTGTAGGCCATTTGAAGGCTAGCCAACTTCCATTTTAGGGTTTGAATTAACCTATCCCATTTGGCATTAGACTGCCCTTAATCATCATATGGTTGAAAATTATGTATTACCCTAGTGAGAATAACTGGGACCATAAATAGATAATTTGAGGGGAGCTATGCAGGGTATAAAGCAGTTAGGAGCTGCCTCTGCCCATTAGTAGTACAGGGGGAAGTCCTGGGGTACATTTTCTAGTCTCCATCCATAGCTCCAAGTTATACTGGAATATGGACAGGGATGACCTTTGTTTTATGTGGATGAAGAGTCTGCTCCTGAGCAGCAGTATCCTCTGTAAGATATACCTGCCCCTCCAAGCCATTCTGTTGATGTTGCAGAAAAAGGTATAGATCCCTGGACCAAGTAGTTCTGATGCTATTTGACTTGTTGATGTGCAGTAGATCCATCAGCATTCGGTCAGAGAATGCTTGTATGCTAGACATAGGTCACCTCTAAGCTGTCTGTAGGATACGTAGTACAGTGACAGGGCTTTGAGTTGGTCATGTATGACATATTAAATAGGTCTTGTATCTTGTGGGGATTCCAGTTGTTGCATGTCTCTGGACAGATACATGCCAGAGGGGGCATTACACTCAATGATTGACTCAATGATAGTTGAGTAAAGGGAGGGGGAATGACATCTCTATATCTAGACATATTCATTTTGTTTATGAGCTCCATGATGTAGAAGGAATTCCTAATGACATGGACATATACTGGTTGGAAGTTAGGTCACTGGCCACATATGTTCCCCAATGTCGAACAAAGGTGTCAGTTCTCAGGGGTGTATTGTCAAGGTAATAAATACCTTGGGATAGTTGACTTTCCAAAAGATATGATAATACATTTTTGGCATTTAGCTTTAGTCCATGATTCTGACACCAGTTCTTTAGGACAAAATCCCTCAGGATGTCTAAGTCATTTGGAGATTTAATTACTGCCCCAAGCTTAGAGTCATCTGTAAAGTTTTTACTTTAGAGGAGTAAATCCCAAGCAGAAAAGGTCCCAACACAGAACCCTGGGGGACCCCATCGGTGACCGCTCTCTTTGTGGAGGTAGCTTCCCCTATTTTGATCTCCCACATCCTATCCGTGAGCCAACTGGCAATCCAATGGGTGACTCAGGGGCATTGTCCCAGTTTCTTTAGTTTTTCTACTATGCCTGAGTGAGGGACTAAGTCAAAAGCTTTGGCCAGGTTGAGGTATGTGGTGTGTACCATTTTACCTTCATCCATAGCTTTGGTATCCTTTTCAAAAAAGACCACCATGATGAGTAAGCATGACCTACCCTTGAAAAATCCAGACTAAGATGGGTCCAGTGTTTGGAGATTCCTTTTTGTCTTTATTTATTAGTTCTACAATAAGTCTTTCCATGGCTTTGCATATGAGACTAGTCAGACTTATGGCTCTGTAATTGCCTGGGTCTGTGGAAGGTCCCTTCTTATTGATAAGAATGACTGTAGCTGTTCTCCATTCACTTGGCACAAAACCTGTAAGAAGGATAAGATTGAACAGTGTTGTTGGGCTAAATCCTGCTTCATGCTATTTATGATGCATCTGGGAATATTATCAGAACCCATCAATGCAGTATTTTTAGCTTTTGATAGCACCTTTAGAAGATGATCTTGTGTGATAGCTACAGGGAAGATGGTTTCAGGTATATGTTGTAGGATAGATGAAGGGAAGAGAGGACTAAAGTTTGACCTGCATTTATCAGCGTGTTTGCCATGTATTTAGCCTCAGTATAGATAACATCATTCATAATCAGCTCTGTACATTGCTGCATTGTGCTCCTGAGATTACAAATATAAAAAGGCCTTGTTATTGTCATTGGCTTGGGTGGCTATTTTGGTCTCAAAGTTGGTTTTGGTGGATTTTATTGAGCTCCTGGGTTGTTTTTTTTCAGTAATGAGGGTTCTGTCATTTGAAAACTACTTTTTTTCTTTGAGTCATAATTCTCTTACTTTCATTGTAAAGCTTGTTGATGTTATTGTTTCACCATGAGGTTTGTTTCTTGGGTTTTCCCTGTGCTTGTTCCTACAGGCTGTAGCTGCACCGATGCAACTATTTACACGTGGTCTAGTGTGGTGCTGTACACTTCCTGTATTCAATGGAGTTAACTGGGTTTGGTGAGATTTTGCAGCTTGCCACTGTATCATTTAGGGGTAGGTAGCTGGTCTCATAGGAAGGGGTCTTTGGTTTCAGTTTTATTTCAAAGGAGATGGCTTTGTTGTCAGACCTAACACAAGTGATGAAAATACACAAAGGATGGTGGAAAATGCCTCCATATTAGTAAGGACAAGATCCAAGAAGATGTTCCCCCTAGTGGGTGCTCTGACTTATTATTCAAGGGTGTTTGTATTGACAAAGTCCAGGAATATCTGTGTTTCTGCACTAATTGTGGTGTAGGTTTTTACTCTATAGTTGAATAGTTTAGATTGTTTAGGAAAATGGCACTGGGTTTAATACTGAGTGAGTCCAGTTTTTGCAGATAGGTGTTGTGGCTTTCTTGGGTCATGGAGGGAGTTGTATAGCTAGCTAATATACAGTGTGGGACGTTTCTGATGGTTATTTGGACATGAAGAATCTCTAGAGCTTTGTGCTGCTTAACCAGCCTTATTGTGAGTCTCCTTTGAATTAAGATTGAGACACTGTTGCCCCCCCCCCCCCCACACTTATGCTCAACAGCTGGTCTAACTATGTGGAAGGTGTTTATAGCACTGCAGAGCTGGAATGCTCTCCATCATTTTAAACATTGTCTCAGTCACTTTAAGGCATCTATGGTCCTTCAGGGTGAACAGGTCTTGTAGGGAGTGGGGTTTATTGTTTAAACTCTTTCATAGCTTCCTTTGCTTGCTTCATTATGTCAGTAGGTTTATCAGGTTGCCATCACCTATGGAGGTGGACAATGTCTTTGCCAATAACTGGGACCTTAGAAGGGTCAGAAGCAGACCATCTCTGGCAAAGCAGTGTGGTGTGTTAATCATATGCATCCAGGCTGTTAAATATTGGACCTCCTTTGAATGGCACCAAAAACTAAGCCAATTATTAAAGTCAATTATTTTTTGCTCATATTGTGGCATCATTCTCAGACAGGGTAGAATGCTGGTCAATGATAAGCTTATACCTGCCTGGGACACACATTTTGAGAGTTCCATCATGTCTCTCTTCATATAGTGCACTGAGGTACCTCTCAAGACACTGACACCCATATGTACTATGATAGAGTCATACTGGTACTTGTTGTTCAAGGAATTGAGTAGGTGTGTGATATGATGGATTCTGGCACTAGACAAACAACCAGCTGTCATACTTTCCTTGCTCAGCCTGGTAAAAGGCACATCTGAATGACACACAATAGAGTCACCTATAGCTAGAATGTCTGATTGGATAGATGCTTGCCTTATGGGTTCACCATCCATGACTATGGGACTCATTGTGCTATATGAAATGCTATGCTTAACTTGCTGAGTGTGCCTTATGTCTCTGTTGAATTTTAGAGGTCTTTGAAGTTCCAGCAAGTTAATCTTTAGAACCTCAGCATATAATGGATTATGTGTATTGTGATGTCCTTAGAAGGTGTGATATGTGTTGTACTGCTAATGATTTTGGTGTTTAAGTTCATTACATGTGAAATTTTTGCCTCCAATGAATTATATATGTACATCTCTCACACACTGCGTTATGTTGTTTGAGTAATAGGTGATTGTTGGACAACATGAGGCAATTCATTCACTGTCTCAAGATACCCATCTCATAAGTTTATAGGTTGATAGGTGTGTACTAGGCTAATGGGCCTAGAACCTTTACAAGCTTAGCCCATAAAAGTTGCCCTGGTGTTGTGCCACCGAATGTTAGTTCCCAGTGGCTCTATCCAGTAGAGCCATTGGAGAGATCCCTGGGGTGAATTTTCTGTTACCCATCTAATCATTGAGATTTCTCTTGAAGAGGGCCAGCAAGGTGCTCTGCTTGACATGGATAGGAAGCTTATTCCAAAGTATGGGCAGTCTCTGGGTGATGAACCTGTCCCTCTGGCATGTTCTGTTGATTGTGGTAATGAGGTTGAGATCTCTGGAGCATGTGTGTGGCTGTCTACAGAAAATGCAGGGAAGTTCTGGTCCATGGCTTTAACAGGAATGATCTGTGGGAGGGGGGGGGGCAGGGCAAACTGTAACTACTTGGAGTTTGGTTTATTTAAGATACTGTTCGACTGGACTTACAACTAAGGCATGGGGAAATGCCAAGTTATTAGGTCAGGGTTGTACCATAGCTCAAAGTGTGTATATTTGCACTTGGCATGGGTTATTTGAGCCTCAGTCCTGGATTTCTAAGGCTGCTTAAATTTTGCAGGTCTCTTATAAGGAAAAAAGTTAGTGCACAGACACCACACTACAAATTGAGCCCAATGGCATTGGTGCACTGAGTCCAGCACAGCACAGCTTTTTTTCCTTTTGTTTTTGATAAAATCTTGTTTCTCATAGTTCAAGCTTTCCTTACTTCTCGGAGTCTTGAGTAAAAGACCCTGGGTGGGTGCAGCTCTGTGCAGGTTATAGCAGATGGGCTAGAGAGGGATCCAATCAAATACAGCAAATGATGGAGCTCTGTAACTTCTGAACCTGAAGGAGACAACAATTCCCTTAGTCCTGTGACTGAGCTAAAGGTCAATGACCCTAGATATGTTAGAATTTCAGAAACTTTAGCCTTTACAGTGGGGCAGTGAAAACTGTAATTAGTTTACAAACAGTAGGGATCAGCAGGGAGAACATTACACAATGTATCAGTGAGGGCTGGGAAAGCTGTAACAATGTAGCAGATATAAAAAAAAAAGAGTAAAACAGTAGCAAATGTAACAAACTAAAGGTACTAGAATATAACTTTAAGAAGACAGATGATAAGCAGCATGTAAGACTCAAAAACTAAGCTGGAATGTAAACATCTGTAGAAGCATAAAAACAAAAATTAACAATGCTGCCACTACTGCAATCCAAACTACAGTCTAAGGCACCAGACCAAGCAGAGATTCACCAGTACCACTGCTAATGTAAAAATAAAGTAAAAAAATGACTAAATGTGGCACAGATCTTGCAGTAGTTCACAATACTCCCACAATTGTAAAATAAACTACAAGACTAGGGTCTGAGACTAAGTTCAAATACAAAGTAATTCTACTTATGGAGATAGAAGTACAGTATAATGTATAAATGATGTTCAAATCTGGCAATAATTCTCAATTTTTCCACAACTGCAAATGAAGCAACAAGGCTAAGGTCCCAGAACAAGTTAGAAAAATGCAAAGATACAACTTTTTGGCTAAAACATGGAAAAATTAAAAAAAAAAACAGTTTTACCACACAGGCAGCTGTAAGTGCGGTTGCAATAACTAAGAAGAATTTAAATAAAAAGCTTTTTTCTTCCATTTTTCTCAAAGTTCAGGGTTTTACATGCTTCTCACATCATTGAATAAAAACTGTGTGTGAACACAGTTCTATGCATGTTATAGCAGACAAGTTATTTCATGGGATCCAGTCAAATAAACCCAATAGTGAGACACTGTGACACCAGAAGTGGTATCAAATCATAGTTATCTTAGTCCTAAGACTGAGCTGCAGGTCAATAACCCCATGTAAGTTAGAATTTTAGAAAATGTAGCTTTTACGGGGAGGCAAGGTGCAATTGTAATTAGTCTACAAACAGTAAGGAACAGCAGGAAGAGCAGTATATAATGTATCAGTGGGAGTGGGGAGGGTTGTAACAATGTAACAGACACAAGAATGGGGAAAAGAATAATAAATGTAACAACTGTAGCAAATGTAAGTTAACAATAGTAGCAAATGTAGAAAACATGAAAGGCATTGGTATGCTACAGAAGAGCTGAGGGAGGCAGTCAATAGAAAAGCAGGAAAGAAATCCTCAGGACCTGATAGAATTCCCTGTAACAAAATGAGCTACTGCCAGCCCAGCTATCTAGAATTTTGTGAATAATTATATGTCATTTGTGAATATTAATATGATTTATATAGAAGTGTGACAGAAGGAGATACTGCCAGCCCAGCTATCTGGACTTTTGTAAGTGGTTGTGTTTCATTTGTGAATAACAACATGAATCATATGCCTGTGTTGCAAATGTGTTAGAACTCTATGTCTAGACGTGTGCAGAAGAGTTATTTTTATACACTATAGTAACTGTTTAGATGTATGTATTTTAACAGGGGAGACTGAAACGTCAGAAGAATGGTTGAGGTTGAGTTACTTTATGGCTGGGCCATAAGCAAAAGAGATGTTATCTTTCAGTTTCAGTGCAGTAGCAGACATAATGTCTAGAACTAGAAGTTTTTTGTATTGTCTTTAAATGCAGCGGAATGCAAATTATTTTATGACTTCCACCATTTGCCAAAAGATCTAAGGTCTATGTGTTTTGCAGATAGATGGTAAATGCTACAGCTGCGTCAATGATTTTCACCTGAGACAGTCAGATGACAAGAAATGATGTCATGCTGCAAGTATCCCAGCAGCAATATTTGAGATATTAATTTAAGAACTCTCTGGGAGAAAGACACAGCATTCTGTATTTGTTGTTGACCTGCCAAGAATATCCATTTACCACACTTGTGTTCCTCTGTAAGTAAGTTAACTAGGATACAGTAATTTCTTTTAGATATAGTCAGAAATATGGCTGAGCTTAATTTAGATGTTTTCTTTATTTATCTGAGACTGTCCTGCAATGTTGTTTTAAATATTTCCTGTGATTTTGAATTCTGAAGTAACTGTGATTGTTTACTGGGTACTTCTTGTTATTTTAATATTACATATATTTAAACTTTGTCTTTGTGGCTGATATTTGTGAGACATATTTAAGCTCTCAGAGTACTTGCATATAGGTTCATAGGTTGGTACTAGGCTATCAGCCCTAGCGCCTATAGAAGCCTAGCCATAACAATTCCCTGCATATTTCTCCCACAATATTTACTTACCTGGACCCCTGTCTATCAGGGTGACTAACATGATCCTCGGGTAATGTTATGTTACCACCATGCATTTCACTGCCACGTCTTGAACCTATGACCCTGTGCACTATAGTTAGAGCAACATACCAATATGCTGTGCAGGCCAGTCCTAATAGCCTTACTCTTGGTCAAACTATTTTGATTAATAGTAACATTGCACAGTAAGATTGGGCACCCTTTGCTAAGGGCCTTAAAGTAGCTGATAAGTAGTAGCTGGTGGCAGTGAAAACTACCTTATAGTCTGGGCAGAAGTGGACATAGCTAGTAAACCTGTGCCACCCTTTGTGTGTGTGTGTGTGTGTGTGTGTGTGTGTGTGTGTGTGTGTGTGTGTGTGTGTGTGTGTGTGTATAAATCAAACCTCAAAATGTGTGTGTGTGTGTGTGTGTGTGTGTGTGTGTGTGTGTGTGTGTGTGTGTGTGTGTGTGTGTGTGTGTGTGAGCTACTTGGGCAGGGACATGAAGCACTGGTTGGACAGAGGGGGTGCTGGTGGTCTTGGCTTGGCCACTCAGCTGAGATCTCAACGCTATAGCTGTGCCAGTAGGGGGTCTTATTGGGGATCTGGAGAAAGAGGGAGAAACCTGCCCTTGACTGACTGTGGTCCATGTGTGCTCTTAAGGGAAATTTCACTTTACTACTGTGTGTACTTGTCATCATTCCAGTGTGTACATCCCCCACTGTTGCCAGTGGTGAGGATTGAGTCTCCTTGATTACTGGGCCACTGATGGGGTGTCACAATCCCCATTGTGGTCAGGAACATAGATGGGGATAAGTTAGAAGATAGATAGAGGATTCGGAAGTTCCCAGTTCATGGAAACAGGCAGTGGTAACAGTAGTATTAAAATAAGGGACAACCTAGGTCTTCCTGAATCCTATCATCCAACCTCAGTCCATAATCATGACTCCAAACCATTTATTGATACTCTAGTAAATAGGGTGACTAGAGTACTACCTAACCTGATTCATAATAATCAGTGTGGCTTTGTTGAAGGATATAGAACCTTTGACAATACTTTAAGAACCATGTTGATATTAAAAGACACATGCATGGAACAAAAGACTTTACTGGTTCTAAGTTTAGATGCTGAGAAAGTGTTTGATAAAGCATGATAGGACCATTTGTTTATATATCAAATGCAATGGGGTTTCCAGATTAGTTTGTACCTCTTTTCTGCAACATTTTCATCTGCGTGCATGAAGGCTGGAGCAAGGGATATCCACAAGTTTTCAGTTATTCCAAGGTGCAAAGGCATGGGTGCTCACTGTTCCCATTATTTCCCTATATTTAGATTCATTAGGCCAATTAATTAGACAATCAGAGGTGAAGAGTTATAAATGGTGAGAGGAGGACCTAAAAATCTCTCTATTTGTAGATAATATACTTCTGAAAGAAAAAGATCCAGTGGAAGATCTCCTTAAGGTATTTTCTAAATTTCAAGAGTTTGGAAGAATGTTGGGGTACCAAATTAATGTAAATAAAACAAAAACAGTAACACACTAAATAGGTGATTTCAGCCAGGCATGTTGAAAGAATTTAGTTCCTGACAATATATAACCACTTGAAATAGAAAATTGAAAATACCAAAACACTAAAGGTGGAGGAGTGTCCATATTCACCAAGGATATTCACACCTCCAGGCTAGTTGCCCAACACTGCATCTGAAATTCTCCAGGTGCAACTAACACTAGGTAAGACTTTAATCCAAATTGTAGCTTGCTACAGATCCCCCACCATGCCCCAAGATTCTCACTACACCTTTCTAAACATTCTGGAAAATATTATGATACAACCAAACACCCTAATACTGGGTGATTTCAACTACCCTGCCATTAACTGGGAAAACTACTTGGGTACCAACTCCTTTTTCCAACGGTTCTTGGAATTCATAAATTCCAATGCACTGGATCAACTAATCCATTGTCCCACCAGGGGCTCCAATATCGTAGACCTGGTCATTACCAGCATGGGAGATAGATGCTGCACACCAGTGGTCACCCCCTCATTGGTCAGGTCTGACCATAAGCTAATCACCCTTGACATCTACATCCCACCCCCACCCTCCAGTAAGGTAACCTCCTTAAAAAACTTCTCCAAAGCCAACTTCATGCTACTGAAGTCAGAACTGAAAAACTTCACGACACCCATGCAGACGGGATCTGAAGGTTTGACTGCAGAGTCCTACACTAAGGCACTGTACAAACACATCCACTCATGCATGAATCGTGCCATCCCAAATAGAACCAAGATGCTCTTCTCCAAAAAAGGAAGCCAATCTGGTGATCCCATGCTATAAACAAACTATACAACAGAAGGAAGAAACTGTTGCAGAAAAGGGAAAATCCCAGGATGCAAAAAACTCCCTCATCAGCCTCAGTAAGAAGCTGAGATCCCTCATAAATCCTCAAAAGCTAGTTATGAAAATAAACTTGCCAAAGATTCCAAAGATAACCACAAGGCATTCTATAGTTATGTCAAGAATCTAAATGGCAATGCTCAGATCTGCTCTGTGCTACAACAGAAAGGTATTAAATATACTGATCCCAAGGATAATCCAATATCCTGGCAGATCGATTTAGTGCCAACTTCACCCCCTCTCACCCTCCTAAAGGGCCCATCTCAATACCAAAAGATTGCCAAATTCCAGTAATCACGGCCACACAGATAGAAATTGCACTCTCTAAAGCTAAGAATACAGCATCCATGGGACCAGATGACATCCCAGGCTGTGTACTACATGAACTACGAAATGAAATGGTACCTCATCCAATGTTTAATCATAGCGTCATCTCAGGCTTCTTTCCCACTGAGTGGCACACAGCTACAGTTATCCCACTCCACAAGAGGTGATCCACCTTGGATCCCGGGAACTACCGTCCCATCAGTCTGACAAGCCTGCTCTGCGAGGGCAAGGAATGCATTATCATGGAACTTATAAACAAAAACATTAGCAACCTTCAAACACTTGACCCCACCCAGTTTGGGTTTGTGAAGGGCCGATCTTGTCTCCTGATTCTGATTGATTTCTTCGAATCAGTCTCCAGAGCTGTGGACAAGGGTAAGGCAGTCCACACAGACTATCTGGACCTCGCCAAGGCCTTCAACACCATCCCATGCTCTGGAATCATAGATAAACTTACTAAGCTGGGCATAAATCCCTACATCACTCGATGGGTTGCCAACTGGCTTACTGACAGAACCCAGAATGTAAAAGTAGCCGACTCCAAATCCAGCTCCAGACAAGTGAAAAGTGGAGTACCTCAGGGTTCAGTCCTGGGACCACTCTTGTTTGGCATCTACTTGTCTGAAGTACAGGCCAACACTAAGGGATTCTGGCTAGCAAAGTTCGCAGATGACTGCAAACTGCAAGCCATTATTGAATCCCCAAATGATGTGAATATTCCACAAAAGGGCCTTACAGAAACAGATGATTGGTGCCAGAGCCATGGACTCAAGCTTAATGCCAAGAAATGTATAGTTTTCCCCTTTAGAAAAAAACATGTACCCATGAATTACCACATAGGTGGCAGTACACTAAACATTGAAAGTGTGATGAGAGACTTAGGGACACAGGTGGACAGTGGTCTCACTTTCGATAACCACATCACCACAACAGTCAGGATATCCTTCTATGTGGCACACCTCATCACTAAGGGCTTTTCATCCAGAAAAAAGGAGGTCATTGTCCCACTGTACTTATCCCTCATTAGACCCATTATAGAGTATAATGCCCCGTTTGGTATGTACCTCACAAGACATCTGCAACAGCTGGAAAGGCCACAGAAATACCTCACTAAAAGAATCACAGGCCTAAAGCAGATGCCATACGCTGACCATCTAAAAAAACTCCAGCTATACTCTGTGGCATATCGTCTACTCAGAGGTGATCTCTGCTTAACATACAAGGCCATGTTAAACCCTGAGCTGTTGGACATGCTCCACTTAAAGAAATCCCAATCCCTCAGAGCCACACCCTCCAGGGATCTAAACCTTGTCATCACAATGAACAAAACATGCTGGAGGGATAGGTTCCTGACCCAGAGACTCCCCATACTCTGGAATAGACTGCCCATACATGTCAAGCAGAGCGCCTCATTGGCCCTCTTCAAAAAGAACCTTGATGATTGGATGGGAGATAGGAAATTCACCCCGGGGATCATATCAGTCAACCTGCTAGACAGGGGTCCAGGAAAGTAAATATTGTGGGAAGAAATATCCAGGGAATTGTTATGGCTAGGCTTGTATAGGCCCTAAGGCCTATAGCCAAGTACCAACCTATGAACCTATATATTGGAATAAGGATGGGGAATGCTTGAAAATTTGTTAAATTTAACCTATAAGGATATGGTAAGAAAGAAATTAGTATTAGATTTAGGGGATCAAAGGCAAGCTTTAAACTGGCTTGTTTTGTCTTGGATTTTATATTGCCTTTATGTATTACCCCAAGGAGGGAGGATTTGCAGAAACTGAAGCGAAGTATGAGAACATTTATATGGAGTAGAAAACTACCTAGGGCAATGTGATGCCCCTGCACTGGCCTAGTAATCAAGGAGCCTCAATCCTCACCACTAACACCAGTGAGGGACGTGCACATTAGGAGGATGACAAGTACACACACAGTAATGTACAATTTCCCTTAAGAGCACACAGAGATTGCAGTCACTCTGGGGCTGGTTTCTCCCTCCCTCTCTCTCTCCAGATCCCCAATAAGACTCCACACACATACACACACACACACACACACACACACACACACACACACACACACACACACACACACACACACACACACACACACACTTTGAGATTTGATTTATATACAAACACACAGACACTCCTGGGGAAGGCTGGCACAGGTTCACTAGCTATGCCTCCTTCTGCCCAGACCATAAGGTAGTATCAGCTGCCACCAACCACTCTTACTTATCAGCTACTATAAGGCCCTTCCCAAAGGGTGTCCAATTCTACTGTGTAATGTTGCTATTATCCAAATGGTAAGTGTGACCAATGCTCTCAAGGCTATTGGAGTGGCCCGTACAGTGTCACCAAATACATATGCAAGTACTTTGAGAGCTTAATTATCTCTAAACAAACCAGCCACAATTAAAAAGTTTTAAATATATTTAATAATAAATAATAAATAATAAAAGAACAAGACAATAATCAATAACTCAACACAGTAACAACAGAGTTTAGAATCACAGGAAATACTTCAAAACAACATTGAAAGACAGTCTCAAATAAATACAGAAAACATCTAAACCAGTCTTCACTATCTATATCTAAGAGATATTATGCCCTAAATAACTTACTTACAGAGCAAGACAAGTGCTGATGAGAGGATGTCGTCAGATCCAAAGACAAATACAAAATGCCCAGACTCACTCTCTGAGATAGTTCTTAAATTACTATCAAACATTTCTACTTGGTTATCTCAGATTACATTATTCTTTGTCACATCTGCCTTCAGTTCCCAGGCTAACAGAAACTTAAAATTTAGCACCTCTGTGTCAAAAATATTGATTGGCCTGATGTGGTCTGAATACAGCACAATAATAGCATCCTTGGACCTAGATGCCATAACCTTTTTTATAAGTTGCACAACATAGATGAACAAAGACCAAGTTACTATCTACAACTGTTCCCAAATACCTGACTATTGGGGTATATTATCAATGTGGTAGCTTCCAGGGGTAGTCATTTTCCCTAATGGATACTATTATGTATTTCTTGCCATTGAGTTTCAGACCATGGATCTGGAACCCGTTATTAGTCTGTGTCAGGTCTTCTTCAACAGTATTTGTGTCTTTGGGGAATTCTAGACTGTACCCAGATTACACTTATTTGCAAACTTGGTCATTCTGAGGGCCTTGACTTCAGAGAAGTAGATGCCCAAAAGAAGTGGACCTAGTTCAGAGTTACAGTCCTCCATTCCCTTTGGTAAGAACCTGTCTGGTGGCTGTGGTAAAACAATGATTCTAGTGATCCCAAAAGGACATATTTCATACTATTAAGGAGTCATATATTTGGATATTATTAGAGCCCTTTGATGTGGTGTTATTGGCCTTGGCAAGTGTGTTGAGGACCTTTTCCCTTGTGATAGCTGTTTCAAAGTATTTCCTTAGGGGTGTCTGGGATGAGAATGGGCTAAAACTGGAGCTTAATTTTTTAGCCAGTAGATTTCCTATATTTTCAGGCCCAGTACAAGTGGCTTCATTTACAATTAGTTTGTTATACTGTTGTTTACTGCCTTTGACGTTGATAATATAGCTGAAAAAGTTTTGCGATTGTCTTTAGTCTGGCAGGCCATTTTTAACTCAAATTAGGCTTTGGCAGACTTGATTAGCTCCCTAAGTTGCTTATCTAGACTGAGTTTTTTTTTTATTTTGCTGGGCGTTGCACTTTCAAATCTTGCCATGGTTTTCTTCATTTTATTACACAACATATTGATATTGGAATGCTTCCAGGCTGGCTTGTTTTTTTGAGTTTGTCATGTGCTTATTCTGGGTAGATACAGCTGTCTCTATATAGTTATTAACTTTTTTGCGCAGAGCTCTGTAAACAATTCCACATAGGCAGCAGTATTCTCAGGGTGTTGGGGGGCTTCAAGATCTAAAGAAGTCAATTTACCACTGCACTCTTCCCTTATCAGACCAGTCATCAAACACAATGTCCCCTTTATTATGCACAAATCCAAAAATGTCACTCAGCTAGAAAAACCTTATCAATTTTTAACCCAAAATAAAGGCCTTAAATCATTCACCTATCTGGATAGATTAGCACAACTCCCTTTATAGTTAACCTGCTATCTGCTCCAAGTGACCTGTGTCTTGATTTTCAAGCTAGGAATGACTCAGTCCTATCTTATCTCCTATTTTCTTCACAAAAACAGTGACTCCACAAATACCCATACTAGGGACCTACGTTTACACCAACAAATAAACAAGACTTGTTGGAGGGACAGGTACCTAACTCAACACTCTCCATACCTCTAGACTATCCAAAATTTTGTAGAATGTACAGATTTTTGTTTCATATTTTTAGTTTATTCTGAATGAAATGTGTGGTCTTTTTGCAAATTATTGGAGACTGAAGTTTTTAAATAATGACACTCATCATACCCTTCAGAAAATGCATGCTAATACAAATCCTGTTATTGTATCAACTTTATAATTTTATAACAGCAATGTTTAAAATATGCCCCTGATTTGGGGCCCCATCATTAATTTTGGTTTTGTTATGTACCTGGTCTTACCCCTAAAAGTCAAGCAAAGTACTTTGCCTGCCCTTAAGGCTAGGCATGCCAATTTGATGTGTAGACATAAATTACCACCAGGGTTTGTCTAGCAGTTGGCTCAGAGGATTAAGGAATTGCTAATGAGCTGGTTCCTATGGTCCAGTGGTGCAAGGTTTGATTCCCGCAGCCTGCATTGCCTAACTGTGTGACTCAAAGCTAATCATTTAACCAGACACTGCTCCTGGGCTGAGTCAAGAAAAAGTCCATAGAAATCAGTGATCTACCTCGGTAAACAAATACAAATAAAATACTAATGTATGTCTGTGTTTGATTTGGGATATGGACATAAAGTGTGGCAAGAACTTTTAAGTGTATTTACTTAAAGGTATACATGGCAAGGCCTACTATGGTCACTGTGATTCCTTGCCTAGTTTTGTTCTTATATACCTTTAAGAAGGTTACCATCTTTACAGAAAGGATAGTGGTCATTATTCTAATTATTTTTTATTTTTTAACCAGGTAGCTCTTGTGAAGCATAAGAGTCACTTTCTAGAAATAGTCCAAGATTACTGGAGAAGGAAACTGACTTACTTATAGTCACACAGTGTGCAAGTGGACATTGAAGGAATCAAACCTAGGAATATAGAGTGAAGGTCATTGACAGTTCAATTTACTATACTATGCTACAAGGCAAACTTAATTAGACTTTGGCAATCTGAGTGTCAGCTAAATTTCTGACCTATAATATGGTCAAGAAATTCTGTGAGAAAGAAACATGCTTGTTCACTATGTGGATTGGATTGTGAGGCATTAGGAGTGCCTGCTTTAAGCTGATTCAATAACATGTATTAATATGAAGAATTGTGTGCTGCCCGTAATATTTATACACGAATGTGATATTTATAGTTTTGTTCTCCTTTAAAATAATGTGTTACTGAAGAATTCAAGACTGTGGATTATTAAATTGCTAAACTTTTGGCTAAAAGTTAATTTCGGAAAATGCAATGTGTGACTCAGGTCTCTGCTATGAAAGCAGTTTGTGATTCGTTGATGATTTTTGAATCCACTGAAAATATCTTCACTATCATTCAGAGCAATCTTAGAGTTTATTTCAGTATGGGGTTTAGGGAAGTAATTCCTGTGTCAGTTTCTGTTTGGAGTTAGTCAGTTGGAGTTTTGCTAGCACATTTTGGTGAGCCATAAACGTCTGTATTTATTTTGTACTTTAGTAATACTGCAAAACTACTTTCCTTACCGTTCTTGCCCTCTTGACTCATCTTTCAGACTTAACTCAATTTTGGAATGTTTGAGATTGTAATCAGTAACTCTAAGCAGTGGCAAATAAAGTAACACAGTCCAATAACTTATCTACCAGTACCGAATACACATTGCTCACCAACTCACTGGATGGAAGGTTAGTGTAGTACTCACTTATTAAAATGTTGTTTACAATAAGGCATCATTATTCATGCTGCAAACAGATTTAGTCATTCCTTCATGATCTTTATAGTAAACAAGTTAAATGTCCTTGGTTTCATATATCCAGCCTAAAAAAATAATTTTGTTCTTGGCAGTAAGTCAGCAGGCAATGCTCTGATCATTGTCTCATGGATTTAGTTTTGAATAGTCACATTTTTCTCCTCTTTAACCTTGCTCAGAGTTAAGCATGATACTTTTCCTAATTAGCATTATCGTGTGTCTTAGCCTTACCATTTAGAGTACTACTTCGGCCAGAGTCTCTTGTTTTATACATTGAGTGCCCTCGATATAATTGTCCAAATGAAATAACTGGGTATTACATGTATGACAACTGATGTATACACAAAGTTAAATTCAATGCATGCCATACATTAGTTCTGACCTTATACACCCCTGTTTTATTTGCATGTGTAAATAAAAGCCAGTTAAATACAATAATTTTTGCTTGTTTCATAAGGAGTGTAGGATGCACCACAATTTGTGACTTTTGGGAATGCATGAACTTTTCAAGTACCATATACAGCATCAAGTGTGTGTGTGTGTGTGTGTGTGTGTGTGTGTGTGTGTGTGTGTGTGTGTGTATGTGTGTTTGTACATTCTTACAGAATGTGTATGTTTTGTTACTGTTCACATGAGCATTTAATACATCAATGAACCCTACCGATTAGAGCGGTCATGTATCCAGCATCCTTTAAAACTTCAGCTAAGGTGGTTTCATTCAGTGGAAGCCCTCCAGCTGATGTGACTGCAAAGTTGTGTGTGACTCCATTGCGAACTCCAAGTCTCCCCGTGAGCAAGGAAGCACGAGATGGGGAACACGTTGAGGCGGCAGCATGGAAATCAGTAAATCTGCAAAACATAATCAGATTAGTTATTATTTATCAGCAGTAATTTTGGATCCTTTAATTGGATTCTAGATAGATATTACATTTAGATTTTTTTCTGGTATCTGTACACACCTTTAAGTATTGCCATACATACAGCTTCACAAAACTCAGAGCTGTCTAGTTATGATAAGCTCTGTGTGATTTATTTTTATTTTTATTTATTTATTTATTTTACATTTGTTTACCGGGTTAGTCTGACTGGATACATATCCATTTTCAGCAGAGGCCCGGGGAGAAAAGCTCCACAGTAAAATAACAAGACATTGACTTACATACAGATAAATACTTAATAACATAATAGGAAGAGACACAATTTTAAACATAGAAATAAATTCACTATTCAATGATATGTAAGTAACTGAGTTATACAATATTGAGGATTAAGGTTATAAGCTCAGAGGAGAAGGGTGAAATTTTTATCCCACAAATACTCCTAGTCATTATGAGGTGAGGGCAGTCCAAGAGGAACTAGAAATCTTGTAGACGTAGACAGATAGAGGCTTGGTGATTGGAGAATAATACGATTGTAGTGGTCTAAAGGAAGACGAGAAGAGAGAGAGGCCATTAGGAAAATGGCATAAGGGTGATAGGGTGATAGGGGACTTTAGGATTAGTCCGGATTAGCACAAGGACATAGCCAATGAGCATTAAAGAATAATTTAAGATTAATTTTGAAATGGCTGAGAGAGGTGGTTAGTCTTAGGTTATTAGGAAGGGAATTCCATAGCTTTCCAATGGAATTGGCATAAAGAGCATCACCACCCAAATTATTAGATTTCGTAGTTTGTACCAGGACACTATTTGAAGATCGAAGGCAGCTGAGATTGGTGTAGGGGGTTAAAAGTTTGTTCAGTGAGGGGGTTTTATCTGGTTCCTTAATTATTTTAAATGCTTCAGTAAGTTGGTTGAGTTTGAGAAGATTGGGGAGTTCTAACCAGTCAAGTTTCCTTAGATTAAGGCAGTGATGAGTACGGAAAGGTTCTCCTGTTACGAATTTGGCAATATGGTTGTAGGCAACAGAGAGTTTGTTTAGCTCAGTTTTATTGAGGAAGGAAAGTACCGGAGAGGCATACAATAGGGTGGAGGGAAGGTGTGTACGTGCAATGGTTAGTTTGGTAGTAGGAGTTAGAAAGTTCTTAATTCTGTACATGGAACCAAGTTTCTTGTTTACTGTCTTTATAGTTTGACTGATGTGCATGTCAAATTTGAGATTGTGATCAATAGTGACACCTAGTAATTTGGTGTTGGTGACAGGCTCGATGATGGTCCCATTAGTGGACTGAACGTGGAAGGTCATATTATTAGTAAGTGGAGGGTGTTGCCCTAAGGAACTGGCTGAGGTGGGGAAAATTAGTAATAACTTAGTTTTTATTGGATTTAGGATAAGTTTCCATTCAGAGAACCATTTTTCAACTGCAGTAAAGCAGTGTTGGGTGACTTCCTGGAGATTATGGAGAGAAGCATCAGAGCAGATCAGGGTAGAGTCATCTGCATATTGAATGCACATGGCTTTGGGGATGACTGAATGAAGATCATTTATGAATACGGAGAAAAGAAGGGGACCAAGTATAGAGCCCTGGGGAACTCCTATGGTGTTAGGTAGCAAGTGAGATAGCTTGCTTTGCCACTGGACTGCTTGTTGTCTACCAGAAAGGTAAGCATTGAACCAGCTTAGGGCTAAGTTATCGAGGTGAAGGGTTTCGAGGGTGTGGAGCAACAGTTGGTGATTGACCATGTCAAAGGCTTTAGACAAGTCCAGAAAGAGAGCAGAAGTAATTAATTTATTGTTACGGTTACAGTTGACTGAGTCCACAAAGGAAAGGAGGGCTGTGGTTGTACTATGATGGGGGCGAAAGCCATGTTGAGTTTTGGACAAAAGATTGTTTAGAGTGAGGTAGTATAGGAGTTGCTTGTGAGCACACCTTTCCATTATTTTTGCTAGTGGGGACAATATTGCTATGGGTCTATAGTTTGAAGTTTCCGTGGAGGAGCCACCCTTATGAAGTGGGATGAAGTATGATATTTTCCAAAGAGAGGGGATTGTGGCCTCTGTTATAGTTCTGTTAATCAAGATTGAGATGGGGTAGGCTATAACATCTGATGCTATTTGTAGGTATTCTGCTGGGAGACGATCAGCCGATAGGGTGGATGGTTTAAGTTTCTTCAGTAGGGTTCTAATATAGGAGGTGGATATAGGTTGAAGGTTAAAGGCAGGTAGAGATCTGCAAATAGCATTAGTTATGGAGGAGGAAGAAGAAGGTAACTGACTGGCTAGGGACTGGATGGTCTCGGTGAAAAAAAGAGTTAAACGTATTAGCTACGTCTTCTGGATCTTTATCAATAAGTTTCGCGGGGGTAGGGGTAGAAGATTTCCCAGAATGAAGGAGGTTAGTAAAACCTGCCCAAAACTTCTTTGGGTTATTCTGGTGTTTATCCTGGAGGTGACAGAAGTAGTTCTTTTTATCCCGGGTAATATCTGATTTTGTAGAATTTCTAAGCTGCTGAAATTTAATGCGATCTAGGGGTGCTTTCGTGGTTCGCCACTTATCCCAGGCCTGGTCTCTAAGCTTAATTTTTGATTTGGTTTCTTTGGTTAGCCAAGGTGCTATCCAGACCTTGGATCTAATGAGTCAGTTAGGTGCATGAGAGTCAAGTATCTTTAGGAATGTGTCATTGAAGTAAGTCACACTATCGTCCAGGGGAAGTGTTTTTAACATGGACCAGTTGCAGGATTTGAGTTCTGCTAGGAATTGTCCTGGTAGAAATTTCTTCTTATTTCTAACGAGTCTGTATATAGGAGGGTTTGTGCAGGTCAATTTATGTTTCATAATGAAAGTGACAAGGTGATCACTGAGGTCATTGGGGAGGGTCCCAGTGGTATAATTGTGAATATCATTATTGGTAAGAATCCAGTCGAGGGTGCTTTCTTTTTGATTAGTATTTCCAATTCTTGTGGGAGATTTAATGTTTTGGGAGTAGACATGTAGGTTAATGGGCAGAGGATTCATCTGGTCAGAGAACAGGGACCAGTCAATGTTGAAGTCGCCCAGTATAATGGTTTCTTGAGGGTAGTTCGTGGCTAACCAACTTAGGGTTAGTTCCAAGGTAGAGTGCTAGCAGCTTGAGGATAGGTCTGTATTGAATTTCCCTTCATGTAATCAATGACCACTTGACTAGGTTGCAATTACTTGAATGTAACAAGTTGAATTTACTTTTTGACAGCACTTGTACCCTATCCTTATGAGCAGAGTGAGATTATACCTCCCAATTGTCCAGATTTTGGCCTTATATTTTTCGTCTGTTTCTCATAAAATTAATAGTTTTCAGGGAAATCATTGAGGATAGAAGTGACAAAATAATGAAAGACATTTGAGTTTCAGACGACTTATCTTTCAGAAAATGTGTACCAATACAAGGCCTATTATTACAGGAACTTCCTATATTTATAACAGCAATGTATACATTTTCCCTAATTTAGGGCCTTTATCCCCCATTATTTTTGGCTTTGTCCAGATTTATTTTGCTAACAGGTTGGATCATTGTTTGAGAAAAACCTCTGTGCACTGTACTGGGTAATTTCTCATTTCTGTACTGTTGTGAAACTGCGAAGTTAGTATACATAAGTAATTAAATAATAGGCAAAGCCCCTCCTAAACATAAAATATAGGGGTACCTTCCCTGCAAAAATACTTAGTTCATTCTGTGCGGGCATTGCTCAAGATAGGTTTGCTCTCAAATAATAGTGATAAAGCAATATTTTTATGATTTTGTATAAGGGAAAAGGGTCTGCATTGTGTGTGTGTGTGTGTGTGTGTGTGTGTGTGTGTGTGTGTGTGTGTGTGTGTGCGCACGTGTATGTGTATATATATATATATATATATATATATATATATATATATATATGTGTGTGTGTGTGTGTGTGTGTGTGTGTGTGTGTATGTGCATATATATGGCTCCCCTTCACAAGATTGAATATATGAATACTTGAAATGCATAAGCCTGAGCCCAAAATCTAGAGTATTCATATACTCAAAATTGTGAAGGGGCACAAAAGGAAAGAAAAAAACACTTTTTCTAATGTTTTTGCAGGGAGGCTACACCCCCCTGCACCCCCACACCTCCCTACTTAAATATACCAACTCTGAGATCGCACTACAGCAGAGGAGATGGCAATGTACCATTATGCGCTATATGCATAAGCGCACAATGGGACACTTTCCATTCCTCCGCTGAAGTGCAGTCATGAAACCTGCACATTTAGGAAGGAACAGTACAGGGGGACCCAGCCCTCTACAAAAAGGTAAGTAAAACCCTTAATCTAATTGTTTACACTTCCTGTTCACAATTTCGAGTTACAGAAACTCGAGATTTTGAACTCAATCTTATGAGTTTCAAGCTTTCAGTAATTCGATCTTGTGAAGGGGAACCGTATACGTGTGTGTGTGTGTGTGTGTGTGTGTGTGTGTGTGTGTGTGTGCGCGTGTGTGCGTGTGTGTGTGTGTGTGTGTGTGTGTGTGTGTGTGTGTGTGTATTAAGGTGGAGGTGGGGTTACATCAAGGATCAGCTCTGAGCCCTTTCTTATTTGCAATGGTGATGGATAGGTTGACAGACGAGATCAGACAGGAGTGCCCATGGACTATGATGTTTGCAGATGACATTGTGATCTGTAGTGAGAGTAGGGAACAGGTGGAGGACACCCTGGAGAGATGGAGATATGCTCTAGAGAGAAGAGGAATGAAGGTCAGCAAGACTAAGACAGAATATATGTGTGTGAATGAGAGGGAGGATAGAGGAATGGTGAGGATGCAAGGAGTATAGGTGGTGAAGGTGGATGAGTTTAAATACTTGGGGTTAATAGTTTAGAGTAATGGTGACTGTGGAAGAAAGGTGAAGAAGAGAGTACAGGCAGGATGGAGTGGGTGGAGAATAGTGTCAGGAGTGATTTGTGACAGATGAGTACCTGTAAGAGTGAAAGGGAAGGTCTACAAGAAGGTAGTGAGACCAGCTATGTTATATGGGTTGGAGACAGTGGCATTGACAAAAAAGCAGGAGTTTGAGCTGGATGTGGCAGAGTTAAAGATGTTAAGATTTGCACTAGGTGTGACGTGGGTGGACAGGATTACTAATAAGTATATCAGAGGGTCAGCCCAGGTTGGAAGGTTTGGAGACAAAGCCAGAGAGGCAAGATTACGTTGGTTTGGACATGTGCTGAGGAGAGATGCTGAGTATATTGGGAAAAAGATGCTAAGAATGAAGCTACCAGGTAACAGGAAAAGAGGAAGGCCTAAGGTAAGGTTTATGGATGTGGTGAGAGAGGACATGCAGGTGGTAGGTGTGACAGAGCAAGATGCAGAGGACAGGAAGAAATGGAAACAGGTGATCTGCTGTGGCGACCCCTAACGGGAACAGCTGAAAGAAGATGATGATGATGATATATATATATATATATATATATATATATATATATATATATATATATATATATATATATATGGATCTATGTCACATAATCAAATGCTTACTTACATGAAACTCTCTTTGCAAAGACAAAAACAGAAAATGTTCAATTAAGCGAATGTTCACATGAGAAGATTTTTACACAGGGAATAAAAGCAACTGGCCAACATTCAGCCTTCACATGCACTGTAGTATGTCAAACCCACCCCCTAACTATATATACCAACTCTGAGATCACACTATA
The DNA here is from genome assembly GCF_019279795.1 of Protopterus annectens. NCBI lineage: Eukaryota > Metazoa > Chordata > Ceratodontiformes > Protopteridae > Protopterus > Protopterus annectens. The sequence goes on along the minus strand of NC_056744.1, from coordinate 149,449,963 downwards.
GTGGGGAAAAGGGGAAACTTTCTGAAGCTGGACAGCTGCCTCCATTCACTGTGTAAGACTTTGCTGATTTTCTCATTCACTTAATTGAAAATTCTCTCTTTTCATCCCAGAGAACAGTGGTTCGCAAAAGTGAACACATACATACACACAGCATTGAGAGTCCCAGTTCTTCACTGTTTTTATTGTTTTAATAGCTGTCCACCAAGGAAGTAATTGCTTGTGAATTTAGTTGCTTTTATAGGACTTTCTAATTTTGAAAATTACTTCTTTTTTCTTCAAGATTCCATCATTGATGATATGTAATTCCTGATTTTTCAATAATAAGCAAATTACAAATGTGCATCTGGAGAGGGGTTTTAACCAAAACTTTTCCTTTTTTTAATAATTCTGTAATGTTTAGAAACTATTTATGAGATTTTTAAAGTTTTCACAGGACTGTATAAATTACAGCTATCTCAAAGGTTATCTGTGTGCCTAATCAGCAGAAAGAGGGCTGTATAAGGACTATATATTCTCAGATCTTATGCATGCACTTATGAAGCTATGACAAGCTGTATTTACAGTATCTATTTATTTAACTTTTATTATCAAACAGTTTCACTTTTTTTGGTACTGAAACTGTAAAATGTTTTTTTTTAAATTCTGTTGCATGTACTACAGTTTTTCCTTTGATGTTTGAAATCTCTCCAGTACTTAAATTTCATTTTTCTGTGTTGCAGATGTTAATTATGGATCTTTTTTCATATCATTTACAGCAGGTCATGGTAAAAAAGTAGAAAGAAGACAAATGAAAAAATAAGGGTTATTTCTGCAGCCTCATACTTCCTGCAGACCATTTAGAAAACTACATTTTCTAATGGCAGAAACAACCATATATTCTAATTCCTGGCAGAATATTCTACATCAACTGTGCATCTGTAAATAAAAATATTTTATATGTTAAAATACTTGACTCACCATCTATTATATATTTTGCTTTTGAATGGTTGTCTGTGTGCAGTTTTAGACAGAAAGTTGAAGCTTTGCACAATGGAATAACAGAACAAGTTCAGGGATGACATAAAAGGTGAAAAGGTTTTCTCACGTATTACACGTCAGTTTATCCTCAGATATAGTAGCATGGGGCTGAAACATCAGGATGCTTGCTCTTGTCTAACTCAGAAAAGATTAATAGGTTCAACTGCCTGATCTTTGCTATTTGGTAACCTTTGACCCCATTTGTCTTGCCTGAGAGTTAAGAATGGTGGTCTGTGAGAGAAGATAACTTCAACAGGCTTGCTCCTGTCACCCTTAGGCTTTCGAATACTGGCCAAGGCTCTTGCTGCCCCCATAGTGCCTTTTTTAGGCAAGGCTCAAAAGACAAACCCACCACCATAAATAGCAGAAGTAACCAAAAACTGAGGGTAATGCTACTCAATGCCAGAAGTCTAAACCTCAAAATGCACGCACTCAAGGCACTCCTCAGTATGAAGAACATTGTCATCTGTGCAGTAACAGAAACCTGGTTTAAGGCTCCTGAGAGCACCCCAGCACTACTAGGCTATAACTCATACCATACCTTTCGGCCACAGCACCAGGACTGAAACACAAAAGGCGGGGGTGTATCCATATTCATCAAGGATACCCACACCTCCAGGTTAGTGGTGCAGCACAATGCATCAGAGATCATCCATGTGCAACTAACAATGGGCAAAACTGCAATCCAAATTGTAGCTTGCTACAGATCACCCACCATGGCCCAGGACCCCCATTCCGCATTTCTGGAGACACTGGGAAATATGAAGGTCCTATAAAATACCCTAATACTGGGTGATTTCAATTACCCAAACATAAACTGGGAGAACTACTCAAGTACTAACTCCCTTGCCCAACGCTTTCTAGAATTTATAAACTCGAATGCCCTGGATCAACTGGTCAACACCCCCACCAGAGGGAACAACATATTGGACCTGGTCATCACCAACATGGGCGACCGGTGTTCCACACCAGAGGTCAACCCCTCACTGGTTAGATCAGACCATAGACTAATCACTCTGGATATCCACATTCCGCCCCCACCCCCAATCAAGGAAACCACCGTGAAAAACTTTTCAAAAGCAAACTTCAAATTACTTGACCGAGGTGGAAAGGTTCACAGCCCCCATGCTAAAGGACAATGCTGTCCAAGCTGCTGAAACCTTTACAAAGGCACTCTATGAGCACCGGCAAGAATGCATGGATCGTGCTATCCCAAGTAAAACCAAGACTCACTCCTCCAAGAAAAGGAAACCAATCTGGTGGACCCCTGCCATAAACAAGCTATACAACAGAAGGAGGAAACTAGTACAGAAAAGAGTAAAATCCCAAGAAGGAAAGACATCCCTGATCAGTATCAGCAAGAGACTACAATCCCTCATTAAATCTTCCAAGGCTAGTTTCGAAAGAAAAATTGCCAATGACTCCAAAGATAACCACAAAGCATTTTTTAGCTATGTCAAGAACCTAAGTGGAAACTCTCAGATCTGTTCTGAGTTAGTGCAGAATGGCACAAAATACACTGAACTGACTGATATTGCCAACATTCTGGCAGACAGATTTAGTGCAAACTTCACCCCCCTCTCACCCCCTAAAGGGCCCATAACCATACCAGAAGAATGTAGAGCCCCATCAATCACCAACACGCAAGTTAAAACAGCCCTATCCAAAGCCAAAAACACAGCTTCAGTGGGACTTGTCGGTGTCCCAGGCTGTGTCTTACAAGAGCTCCAAAATGAACTAACCCCTCACCAAACACACTGTTCAAACACAGCCTCTCTACAGGCTACGTACCCACAGAGTGGTGCACAGCAACAGTTATCCCGCTCCACAAATGTGGAGCCACAATGGACCTCGGGAACTATTGCCCTATAAGCCTGGCTAGCCTGATCTGCAAGGCTATGGAATGCATCATCATGGAACTCATTAACAGAGACATTGGGAACCTCCAAACCTTGGACCCTACCCAATTTGGTTTTGTTAAGGGCAGATCATCCCTCCCAAACCTGGTGGACTTCTTTGAGACAGTTACCAAGGCATTGGATGAGGGAAAGGAGGTCCACACAGCCTACCTAGACCTTGCAAAGGCTTCTGACACCATTCTCCATTCCCCATTCTAGTATTATAGACAAGCTCACCAGCTTGAACATAAACCCCTACATCACGAGATGGGTTGTCAACTGGCTCATGGATAGAACCCACATGGTGAGAGTTGCAGGCTCTACGTCTGACTCTAAACTGGTTACAAGTGGCGTCCCCCAGGGCTCAGTCCTAGGACCCCTCCTGTTCAGTATATACTTCTCAGAGGTACAGGCAAGCATAGTAGGACTATGGCTGACCAAGTTCGCACACAACTGCAAACTAGGGGCCATAATTGATTCTCCGGCTGATACAGACACCCTCCAGATCTCACTGAGATGGATACCTGGTGTCAAAATCATGGCCTCAAGCTAAATGCCAAAAACTGCATAGTCATTCCCTTTGGAAAAACAAAGTACCTGCGAACTACCACATAGGTGGTAGTCCCCTAAATACAGAAAATGTAATAAGGGATCTGGGGACCCAAGTAGATAGTAATCTCTCCTTTGATAATCATATTGCCAAGGTGGTTAGAAAATCCTTCTATGTGGCCCACCTAATCACAAAAGGGTTCACATCTAGAACAAAAGAGGTTATTGTGCCTCTCTACTCATCACTCATTAGACCCATCATAGAATACAATGCCCCATTTGGGATGTACCTTACAAGACACCTGCAACAGCTGGAAAGACCACAAAAGTGCCTCACCAAGAGGATTACTGGCCTCAAACAGATGCCCTATGCAGCCCGACTCAAGAAACTCCAGCTGTACTCGGTTGCATACCGCTTACTCAGAGGTGATCTCTGCCTGACATACAAGGCCATGTCCAACCCAGAATTGATGGACATGCCCCACCTAAAAAAAAAAACAAATCCTGGAGAGCCACACGCTCTAGAGATATAAACCTCACCACAATGATAAATAGGACATGCTGGAGGGATATATTCCTATCCCAGAGACTCCCCATGCTTTGGAACAGGATTCCAATATACATCAGGCAGAGCCCCTCACTAACACTCTTCAAGAGAAACCTTTACGGGTGGATGGGAAACAGAAAATTTACCCCGGGGATCACTGCAGTGGCTCTGCTGGACAGTGGGGCAGGGAACTAATAGCTCTGCTGGACAGAGGCACAGGGAACTAAACTAAGGGGTTGGCGAAAGCCAACACATTCTGGCTAGGCTTATAAATGTCCTTGGGCAGATAGCCTAGTACTTACTTATGAACCTATGAAACTATAAACAGTGGAGGTGAATGGAGATGTGCAAATCTCTAGAACGTAAGAAGGTTTGCTGAACATAAAAAGTAATCTAGACCACCTTTGTGGAAGTGAGGAATACTGCTAAAAAAGACCTGCTGATATTATGAATAATTTGAAGGTTCTTAATTCCTTGAAACAGAATTATAGTTTTTATGTGAGAAACAGACTTCTATAATGACTTAACAAAGTGAAAATTTGAAGGAACAGAAGGAAGCTAAAATGGTACAATGGCTGATAGAAGCAGTCACTGCCAAAGGAATTAAATCTCCAAAGTCAGTGAATGATAGCAGCTCTTATATTAAGATATTGTTTTTAAGGGAATAAAACAAAACAATACAAGACTGTACTGCAATAAAGACATTGCATAAATGAAAGATTCCAAATGTCAGTCGGTTCTGTACCATAGCAGGTTAAATGAGTGAAGCAAGGTAATCCATCCATCCATCCATCCATCCATCCATCCATCCATCCATCCATCCATCCATCCATCCATCTATCCATCCATTCATCCACAACCCCTTTTTTCTCATTTTTGCAGGAGAATGTGCTAACCTAGTCAGAGGAGGGGGGAACCAATCGCATGCACACACGCACACACACACACACACACACACACACACACACACACACACACACACACACACACACACACACACACACACACACAACTTTATAGTAAAGTATACTAAAAAAGATAAAAACCCAGCAGGAAGGGACTTGGTGCTTTCATCCAACATATTTCATTTCTGTAGGATTGCATTTAGGGAGACAATCCATTGGTGGTTCCATCCAGACCGGAAATGTAACATCCACAGCTTGATTTTACAGGTCATAAGATAAAACAAACCTGACATTTTCTTTAGAAAAATGACATACAGATAATAATGAAGCATTTCTGCTGACCTTCTGGCATGTGACAGAAAGAAGAGGATGACCAATGACTCAGTGATCCAGGCTGGTAGCCTCATTTCACCATGTAGAAGGCAGACTTTTACCTTTCAGGTGACCTCATCAGTGACAGTTACTAACATCGATGAAGACTGAATTCTTGACTTGACCTAAGGTTAGCACCACCATCAGAGATTTCAAATGTCAGTGGGTTCAGTACCATAGCAGGTTAAATGTTTGTTAATATGAGACTTTCCACCTAGGAAACTCATAAGATCTGTTACACAATCTGTTACATCCAGCTAAGAAATGGTTAAAACCTGTGAGCAGTTCAGCCACTCAAATTGTTTTCTAGAAGCTTCCCACTGCTGTCTAAAGGTCTGTAAGTTCAACTGCCTCCACAACTGCAAAATACCCAGTGAGCACACAGCACAGTAGGAAAAGCCATGGAAAACAATAACCTCAAAGAGCTGGCTCCAAGACGCAAAACAACTACATTTTTAAGGAGAACATTTTTTTTTTAAATATAGACCAATAAAAAGTTAAAAAAATGAAGAACTCTGCCTTCTAAAAGAGGAGCCCATAGAATGCAGTGGAAATAGAGGTGACAATCATCTGGTTTGTAATACTTTACATATTGTAAGCAGGTCTGAAGGACAGGTTGTACTGCCAAATATAGGTACAAATCAAGTCTCAGTGCAGAAATCTAAAATGTCTGTAAATAAAAAGTTGTCAAGATAATCTTAAAACTCTTCCAGGAGAGTGATCCTGGTCTGTAATAAGCTGATCAAGAATGACTTGATTAATTACAGATACGTGTAATGTGTGCACTTTGGGAGGAAAGACTACCCTACTAACAAAGAAGAAGCATGAATTCAATTAAATTTGCCTGCTTGATGTTACATTGATGCCTGTAGAATATTTCTTAAAGAATTACCTGTTTCTGTTGTCCATGTCACTGGTGCATTGTGATCTATACACAGATAATGTTAAATTTGTTAGACTACAAGTACACTAATGCATCAAATGACATGTAGCACTGGATATGTTTTTTCTCTCTTTTGGTTCTAAAAGATAATACTCATTTCTACATTACTATGTTTTTTGTTTGTTTTTCCATAGTTTTGAAATATCTGTGCTTAACAGATACTATGACCACAACAGTGCCATCTCATTACACAACCATGCTAAAAAGCAATCAGGAATGATTAATGCAATTTATTTATACAACAGTCAAACAAACCAAGTACAAAAGAATTATGGAGAAGATAAACGAATTTATAGGCCATACAAAGCCCTATAACATTACTGCCTCAGACGTTGCATCAAAATTCTCCAAATGCCTAGATTCACATGTTTCAGTCAGCCCTGGCAATCTACCAGCTGTAGAACCATAGCTTCCACCATTTTGCCTTAACAATATTGTCAAAAATAAAATCAAAACTCTTATGCCATCACTAACCAATAATGGTATCCTCCTTTTTTTTCATCAAGAAATATGAAGACCGCATGTGCCAAAACATCAAATACATTTCAGCCTATCACTCTTCCAGTAAATATTCCCAGGTATATGGAAATAATCCAAAGTTACCCCATTCTAAAAGTTACAAAACTGATCAGCATCTCAGACCTTAGATCTATCCCTCTGCTATCGCACCTAGGGAAACTTGTAGAAAAAACATTGCACAACCAGATTGTTTACTACATTTACCAATACAACAGCCTTTCTTCCCACCAACATTGTTTTGTAAAACAGAAATGCACCAAAGCAGTCCTGCACACTTTAACTGACACAACACATACTATGCAAACAAAGGTCTCATCACAGGAGCCCTGTTCACAGATTAGCCAACATAACATTCTTGAATTATTGGATCCACCCCAACACTCCAGCTAATCACCACTGGGATATTTCAGAAATACATTCTAGCACCTATTCTTTTTATCATCTTAATCAACTCCACTCCTATGTGACCTAAAACAGTCAATAGCATCCTATATGCCGGTGACATAGTCTTTTACTGTTCTTATAAGACACTTAAAGCCTTACTACAGGAACTGCAAACTATCATCAAAAATCTGCATTCGTAGTTACAAAGTAAACAAATATCCATGAACCCCCCCAAAGACCAAACTAATGTTGTTTGTTGGCACCTTGTAAAAACTGAGCAGTTTACCTCCCCTCCCTTTTCCATATCATTAGCATATATGACAAACAACCCATTCAGAATATCCCCTCTTTCAAATACGTAGGGGGTTAAGACTAGACCCTAATCTAAACATGGCCACACACATCAAAATGTTTAAAGCAGAAATAAACTAAGAATTCTTCAGGTGTCACCATGTTCTTCAGTTCCTGACTGCAGAAGTTAGGAATGGAAAATATCCTTCAACCCCAGTTAGAAGATGCCCTGCTTGGTCTACTCTGCCAGTAAAACCCTCCAAAAAGTTTAAACCCTCTCAGACAAAATATGCAGATTTCTGCTACTCTCTGCCCAGCATGGTGCTAATTTTTCTACATTTCATTTTTTGTCTATCAGATCTTCTTTGTTCTAAATAGTTTCAAAAAGTTCATCTTAAAGAAAGAAGTAAAATGCAAAAGTGAATTCTAAAGAATGATAATTTCTATTCAAAAGGTTTACATAATGTCAGCCTTTGGAAGTTTTTTATACACAGTTCGGTCTCTTTAAGGGTCTAATGATTAAGTATTAGTAATGACTCATGGGTACATTTTTTTTTTGCCCCTGCTGAAACCATCTGCTGCTTTCTGCTCATAAATTTAGTAATTTCAGTGTTACTCCCCCTTGGTGCTGACTGGAACATGCAGAGCAGGGTCTCTAGCTATGTCAAATACATGGGGTGAGTTTTGGAATACCCTAACTGGGAAGTCTCTGATACCGCACAAATCACAGCATATAACATCAGACAGCTCAAGCCCTATTTAATAATGACACATTTAATGGCCATCTGTCCTGTAATCATGGCACAACCCATCACTAGAATATTCACAACTGTCATTGATTTTTGTCTAAAAATGCTGTTTCTCTCGCATCAACTTGAAGATTCATGAGAAATGATGGCGTACTGAACTCAGTATATACTACTTTCCTTACTTCACAAAATGCATGTCAGTTCATATTCATATTCTTTCCAACTATCAACTTTCTATCTTAACAGTACCTGTATTTAAAAAGTGTCCCTGATGTGAAGCTTTTGCCTCTGATCTTGCTGATAATAGACTGAGATTTAGTAGAGGAGTACCGAATTGCAGACAGAAGTTCTGCTCGCTCTCTCAGAATGGGCAAGCTGACAAAATGCCATTCCTTCCCATCCCATTGTCCCTGACTCCTCCAGTGACTGAGCCACTAATCAATGTTAAGTCATGTGGGTCACAGTGGGGGCTCCATCCCTGTATGCCACAAAGTCGGGGAACTATATAATATGTTTTATGCAGAGTACATGCAGCAGAGAGCAGACTGATTCACTTTTGTTTCTCAATAAATTGTAGTGCACTTGGTTTTGGACTTATCTTTTGTTTTGTAGGTCTCTGTCAACAGATGTTTTTCAGAACTATACATGTTTACATGTTCTGCTACCTTTCCTATACATTAAGATAAGACTACTATGCTTTATAGTAAATAAGCTTAGAGAGCTGATGTTTTTATTTCCACTGCTGTACAACAGTAAATTGTTTTTGTTTGTTTGTTTGTTTTGGGTAATATGGTGAAATGATTAATAGACTGGCATTAGCCCTCGTCACCTTTGTAAGGTATATATGACACGGCATGCTACTTTTCTGTCCTCTTCTTTAAGAAGTTGTTGTCATGTTTAGTGGGAAATATACCTACAAGGATAAATCTGTCATAACAAGGTCTCTACCTTTTCCTGCATACTGATGCTGTAGTCTGAAAGAATGCTCCCCTGATCCAGGAGCTAAAATAAAGTACAAGAACATTTGATTTGGAGGCACCTGCTCAATTTAATATGCTTTTGTTTTATAACAAGATGCGTATTTTATATCTGCTACATCCGAGACAGGATCTATTTAAAAAAAAGGAAGATCAGAACACGGATATTTATTTTTGCGAGACTGAAAATACCGAAACTTGAAATAGCCGAATGCCAAAGCTATCCCAGGATAAGTAAACATTTGCCCAACATGCACTTTTCTCCACTGTATTGCGATCCTGGAGTTGGCATATATAGTTGGGGGGTGGGGGGGTGTAGCCCCCCTACCTGTGAGGGTTTTAATTATTTTGGTGTGCATTTAGTTTAAGTTTGGACAAGTAATACTTAGCCCCAGGAAAGCTTTGGCATTCAGGTATGTCAGGTTTTGGTATTTTCAGTCTCGCGAAAATGAACATCACTGTTCTGATCTTCAGTTTTTTAAAGTAGATTCCTTCACAGACATACAGCCTAGCAAAATCTATAGTACTCTTTTCCACCTTTTGACTTCATGGAGCTGGAGGCCACTGCCTTCCACATCAGCAAAATTACCACTCTGGCCTGCTCCAGTCACTATGAGGCTTCATAGTTAAAGGGTAGGAATTAATTTCTGTAGAATGTTGCTCAATTTGCCATTAGATAGGGTATAGTCACTTTACTAAAAAAAACCTTTAGTCTAAGAAGTGTCCACTGCAGAGCTCCTTTCAAGGTGCAAAAATTTAAGTTGGCGACCCACAAATCTCTTCCTTTCTTACTTCCTCAGAGAGTGAATGTACAACAAACAATTAAAGCAGCTAAACTGAGCCCCAATGAACAAAAGTATCATGAAGTACAAACAAAAAGGACTAGAACCACCACTCAAATATAGAAAACAAGGTTAAATAAGCAAAGCTTTTGTGCATAGCAAACTCCTCTTCAGTGCATAAAAAGATAAAAACAACTCAAACTTATATATATATATATATATATATATATATGTATGTATCTACTTCAATAGATCTAACTTTTAAATGTTTGAAGATGATATGGCCGAGACCATAACATCGAACATCTAAAAGTTCGAAAACTGAAGAAAAATGAAAAAAAAAACAAAACAAAACTAAACCTGTGTAGCAGGGGGGCAAGCCCCTATACACCCCCCACTTGGGGGGCTGTGCCCCCAACACCCCCCTGCTACTTAAATATACCAGCTCTGAGATTGCACTACATTGCAGTAAAGGTAAATCTTCCCATTCCACACTGTATGTGGATCTCCATTCATTCAGTCCTTTCAAACTTTTAAAAGTTCGATCATATGGTCTTGGCCATATGAAGTTCAAACTTTTAAAGGTTTGATCTACTGAAGGGGACCCATATATATATATATATATATATATATATATATATATATATATATATATATATATATATATATATAGACACACACACACACACACACACACACACACATAATGCCAGCTATAATTAATTACATAATCAAATCAATTAGATTTGTATTTCATTTAAAGTCATATTACCTGGATTTTTCTTTTTTTCAAGAAGAGATTTGCTTCATTTATAAAACTGGTTTTACACTATTCGCAGCATTAAGACAAGGTTCACAGTCCACTATAAAGAACTATATCCACTTATACTCAATTAGTTCAGTTAATGTAACTAAATCACCCCAACTTCATTCTTGTAAATTCTTTGTAAAACTCTAAATCTAAAAGTGTATCCTTCACCATTCAATGCATTGTGTTTGTATAATGCATTGATTTCTATTCTCCTTCTTATCTCAGACAAATGAGAATATATTCTTTCTTTAAGCTCACAATTGGTCTTACTTACATAAAAGTTAGTACATTTTATACAATTAAGAAGATATACTAAATTTTTCATATTATGTTTCGCTGAAGTCTTAAATATAATGATTTTAAAAATTCCCATATTTTCTATTGGCTTAAGCTACACAATAGGGTAACATCATTCTCGAAAATCACTTCCGGTTCTGACATTCAGAAATGCAGTGATGCTGCAAGAGATCTGAATACCTTTGAACCTGTTGGGAATGATCAATCTTCTCGAGTCGCTGCAGCAGAACCCAGTATAATTAATGAGAGAGAGGTCTTAACATGGAGAAGTGAAAAGATGGATTTTTTACTGCCATGAGTCACCCGATAGTTAGCAATTCAAATTCAGCACAGAATGAATGGGCCAACATGCTCACGAGGAAGAAGTCACACATAGGGCCAGTAACCAGAATCCAGTCTGCTATCAACAGGTAAAAGCTGAAAGGACCATTATTAACTTATCCACATGTTCCTTCACTGATTATGAACTATTGATTGTGGATAAGGGTTTAATATTTGTTTTCTCAGCCGAAGGTGACTTAAGTGAATCCTTGACTGAATTAAGACTGTTTATAAGCAATTTGGACTAAAATTGCTTTATGGAACTGATCCCTTCTTCAATTAATGGAATTCTGAATAGACCTAGTAGTTTTACACTCATTAGCACACCTATAGCTAATGCATTTTATAAGGTATATGAGCAACAATTTTATGATTTGTACTTTAAACACAATAGTGATAAATATTATAATTTAAATAGTAATGAGAAAAAAGCTTCATACGAGTTATGTGAGTTAAATGATATTATCGTTAAACCTGTAGATAAAGGAGGTATGACTGTGATTTATGAGTGACATCTTGTTAGATTTGCCATTTTGGAATCCCCTTCTTCAGCTGGATGTTCCCCTCAGTGACTGTGTGCCATATGACTAGATTCAAGTCTATAGTTTGTTAAGAAAAAACAGTGACCACACAAAATCGGCAGTCCCACCCCCAAAAGTGAAAGTGCTCTCCTGGACAGCCTTCCAGTGGATCATGCTGCAACAGTTTTTATTATAACATTGACAGGACATTACTTTACAAGTGAATAAAAACCAGTAACCTCACACAATCAGTGATTCTCCCCCCCCAAAAAAATGAAAGTGCTCTACTGGACAGCCTTCCAGTGGATTGTGCTGCAATGGCTTTTATTATAACATAGACAGGACACTGCTTTCCTTTACAAATGAATAAAAAACAGTGACCTCACATAATCGGTGAACCACTCCCCCCACACACACAAAACTGAAAGTGCTCTCCTGGACAGCCTTCCAGTGGATCGTGCTGCAACTGCTTTTATTATAACATTGACAGGACACTACTTTACAAGTGGATGTAGATGCCTCTTTCATGGTGAATGTGCTCCTAAACTTTTACACTTATAAGCTACTTTGTACCTTATTCAACTATTCTGTCAATACTTGCATAGTGTCCTGGTGCTCACTAAGCCAGGGGCAACAGCTGCATACAACCCTCTTGTAGCTCCCCCCCATTCTTTCAGATGAGCAGACTTCCCTCCAGTGACTCCCTTCAATACTTTATGTAGTTTGGTGACCCTGTTCCTCAGAAGCGTATTTGGACCCAGGGCTTGTAATTCCCTAACAAAGGGATACCTTTGACCTACTATCTTACTACCAGGCTTTTCCCTTGGACTTTCACAGACTAGTGCATAAAACTCTTATCTGACTTTCAAAAGCAAATGCAACTACTTTCTTTAATTTGTCTTTATTGTAAAGCCACCCTATACTATTCTTCCTCTATTCCTGACTTACCTGGTTAGTGTTTACACTGATACTGATAGTTTTTGTTCTGCGGGTTCATGTCTGCTGTCGCTTTGCTAGCTACAGCTGCTGCCCTTGCTGCACTCAGGCTCACTCTGCTTCCCTACCTTACCCCCATTCCCACACGCCCCAGGATCAATTTCCTTCATTCCTGGACAGGTTCCTCCCCTTCTCCCTATCCTCTAATCAGCACTCCAGCTACACTTATCAATCTCACTTCATTCATTATCTCATCAAGCAATGTATCCACACTCATCACCATTGCTCCTCCCAATCTTCCTTGCTTTCCTTACCCTTCTGCACTTAACTTCCATCTGCACAAAACACCACAATTTAAAACCTTTACCTATCACCTCAACCATAAGTCCACCTACACCCAGCTACCACTTAATTCACCTAGGACTTATTGCATTATACAACCACTCTGCTACCAGATTTAAACTAGTAACTGAAGCGAATACTAAACTTAGCCTAACAACTCTATACAAACATCCCATACTTAAAGGAAAACTAATAACCACAAACCTACCTCTCAATAAAGCAAAACTTCTCCTATGCGAAGACTTCCAAGCAAACCCCAGACCAACCCTAAATCCTACAACCCAACAAACCAATAAGTCTCTCACCATAGCAACCATTAACCTGCAAAGTATTACAAATAAAATTCCAGACTTCCATGCCTGGATTTCAAACAGTAGGCCAGATATAATAGCAACCATAGAAACCTGGCTTAAACTGTATATAAAAAACTCAGAATTTCTACCATCTGGCTACTCCTATTTAAGATATGACAGACCCTGTACAAAACCTTGGAAGTGTTGCATTAATTTAATCAAGTCATTTCACATTAGTACCATATAACAACCCGACCCCACAATTCGCATCTGCCAAAATTGTTGTAGCTTTCCTACAACTGAATACCAGAAAAAAGCTCTGCATTATTGGAATCTATATCCCACCAGGCAATAATATACCCATCCTAGAACAAATCCTTGCCTGGACTTCAAAAACATTTCCTGGGACCTCTCCTGTTTGGTATCTACTTCTCTGAAGTACAGGCTAACACAGAAGGCCTCTGGCTGATAAAGTTCGCAGATGACTGCAAACTAGGAGCCATAGTCAAGTCCCCATATGATGTGGACATCCTACAGAAGGGCCTCACTGAGACAGATGCCTGGTGTCAGAGCCATGGCCTCAAGCTCAATGCCAAAAAGTGCAGTGTCATCCCCTTTGATAAAAACTCTGTACCCATGAACTACCACATAGGCAGCAATCTACTTAACACTGAATGCGTGATAAGAGACCTTGGGACCCAGGTGGACAGTAGTCTCTCCTTTGATAGTCACATCACCACAGTAGTCAGGAAGTCCTTCTATGTGGCACACCTCATCATAAAAGGGTTCTCATCCAGGAAAAAAGGGGTCATTGTTCCCCTCTACTCGTCACTCATTAGACCCATTATAGAGTACAGTGCCCCTTTTGGAATGTACATCACAAGACATCTGCAGCAGCTGGAAAGGCCACAGAAGTACCTCACAAAGAGGATTACTGGCCTCAAACAAATGCCCTACTGACTGCCTCAAAAAAACTCCAGCTTTACTCCATAGCATATCACCTACTCCGAGGTGATCTCTGCCTAACATATAAAGCTATGTCAAACCCAGAGCTGTTGGACATGCTACACCTAAAGAAATCCCAATCCCTCCAAGCTACACGATCTGGGGACCTAAACCCTGTCATCACAATAAACAGGATACGCTGGAGGGATAGATTCCTGTCCCAGAGACTTCCTATACTCTGGAACAAGCTACCCATCTATGTCACGCAAAGTTCTTCATTAGCACTCTTCAAGAAAAATCTTGATTAGTGGATGGGAAATAGGAAATATACCCTGGGGATCACTTCTGTGTCTCTGCTGGACAGTGGCACAGGAAAATAACTTTCTTGGGTGGCGTAAGCTATGGTATCTTGCTGGCTAGGCTTACATAGGCCCTTGGGCCAATAGCCTAGTACCTACCTATGAACCTATTTACCAGTGAGACAATTATCCTTGGAGATGTCAACATTGACTGGACAGAAGTCACAAAAAAATCAATCCTCAATAAATATATATCTATATAAAAAACTCCCAACGTAGTTATAAACTGATAACCAAAAAAGTAATAAACAGAACAACCCAAACACGGGCAGGCAACTCCAATTTAATGACACAATGTACTATACAATGGCACAGACAGTAAATCCCATAAACTAAGCGCTTTCACTATAATAAAATGGCTTCTTCAGAGTTCATTAAATTGGAGTTGCCTGCTCATGTTTGGGTCATTCTGTTTATTATTTTGAAATGTAAATCTATTCAATTATACCCAGCTTATCAATGAAGTAATTAGACCAAACAAAAAACAAGTAGTGGTTCCATCATAGACTGAATACTAGTCTCACATCCAAGCAAAGTAGCTTCAAAAAGGACTCTAACTCAAACCATAAGTGATCACCTCCCAGCATACATAATACGTAAATCTACCCTAGCCCCCAGCCAACACTAGTACAGACTAACTGGAAATATCTCCAATTTCAACCAAACAACTCTAAATGGCACCCGGGCACAAGTAAACTGGAACATTCTCAAAATCTTCACACTAGATGAAGCTGTTGAATTCTTTAATTCAACCTTCTTAGATATCCTAAACAATCTAGCCCCCATATGGCAAAAAAGAATTAAAAACATCAATGTTACCTGGCTTACTCATCCCACAAAACAACTGATGTCTAAAAGAGACAAATGTTGGAAGCTTTGGAAAAAAAAACAAAGACTCCCCCAGTACCTCCGACAATTCAAACAACTTTGTAATCAAGCAAAACATGCAGTAGTAAAAGACAAAAAAAATTCTATCTATCTAACCAAAAATGTCATAAACAAAACCCTAAGAAATTCTGGAATACAATCTCAACCCTACTTAACCCAGACAAATCCCCAAAGAAATTGCCACAATATTCAACTCACATTTTATAGATGCCATTGCTAAACTTACAGGAACCTTTCCTCAAATAAATAACACAGCACTCTCACCAAATATAAACTCCATGCCAAACTTCAACTTCTCCCCCATCCCTACCTCAACTATCTTGAAACTAATCCTTAAACTCAGACCATCTACTAATGTGCCTGATAACCTACCCCTAACATAGCTACATATGTCAGCAAAGTCTATAGCTTATCCAGTAAGCCTACTTATCAACAGATCTCTCCAAGAACAGCAAGTACCCACTATCTGGGAAAAAGCTTATATTCTCCCACTACATAACGGTGGCCAAACCATAGATTTCACCAATTTCCAGCCCATAGCAATCCTTTCCCCTCTATCCAAAATTCTAGAAAAATGTGTCCACATTCAACTCCTAAAGTACCTCCTAGACAATAAAATCTTGTCCCCCACCCAACATGGTTTCAGACCTGGACACAATATCACCACTGCCCTTATATCATTCTTGGACACTGTAAACTGTGCAAGAGACACAGGGAAAATTGTGTCCTCTTGACTCCTCAACCTATCAAATGCATTTGATACCATCTCACATCCCCTACTACTCACTAAACTATCCAACCTAGGAATATCAGCCTCTACCTTAGACTGGTTCTCTAACTACCTCATAAATAGACAACAAGCAACAAAATGGGACCTGTACTTCTCACCTTATCTCCTAATATCAACAAGAGCTCCTCAAGGCTCTATACTTGGGCCCTTCCTTTTCAGCATATGTGTTAATGGCTTTCACTCCTCCCTGTTCCAAACCTCACTTATTCAATATGCAGATGATTCTACCATCATCTACTCTGCCTACTCCACAAGTGAACTCCAAAAAATTAACTCAAATTGCCTTCTCATCCACAGAAACATGGATGACCAACAATCACCTAGCCCTAAATGCTAACAAAACCAAACTCCTTCTATTCACCCTTAAAAAAATCCACCCCCATAAACAGATCAGAATTTACTATTCAGTCTCAGAATAGCACTGTCATCAAAGTAGTGCCCCACACTAAACTTCTTGGAGTTACTATCAATGAAAATCTCTCCTTTGACCTTCATATCCTAAACAACATCAGAAAGACCCACCAAAAGTCAGGTCTGCTTTACAAACACATAGCTTACCTCAACCACTCAGCCAAAAAACCCTAGCGTCCTCCTTTCTTTTACCATCTCTACTATATGGTGCCCCCCCCCCCCCTGCTCACAGGCATTCAACTCTCTCTAAAAAAACAAACTCAAATTTTGTTACAATAAAGTAGTAAAGTTTGCCAACAATGCTACATATACCTCCCATCACTGCATATCCTTTCAAAAACTCAATTGGCTCGAACACCTTCACTTCCTAACTTACCCACAACTCACCACTGCACTTAAATCATAACTAAACCAGAGGAATGCCCATCCCTAGCCTCACTAATGTTCCCCTACAACCCTGCTAGATATCTCAGATCAGAAAATAAATGTCTTCTAAAGGTAGAATTACCCAGCTTTACAGCTGGCCAGGCTCTTTACTCCATTGCTATAGCCAAGGTGTGGAATTCCTTGGGTCTATATTATAACAGTGAAATTTACAAAGATCGAATGTTATAATATAGAACCCTAAACATCGAAATCCGCAAACATCGAACAGTCAGAATACCGATTTTTTTTCCCATGGAAACAAAATCGCTATTCCGACAAACATACACACAACACAAACACACACAAAAAACAGCAATCCACACACATACACTTAAAATCCTACACTAAACTAAACTTTACATACATTACTAGCTATCCACTTACCTTAACCCAACCCTAACCCTAAGATCCGTCACTATCGCACACTCACCTCACCCGCGCCCTATCCCTAACTCACCTAACCCGCCCCCTAACCCTAACCTACACACAACCGCACACTTACCTGACCCGCTCCCTAACCCTAACTCACCTAACCCGCCCCCTAACCCTAACCTACACACAATCGCACACTTACCTGAACCCGACCTGTAACGCTCCAACATATCGAATGCTGAACCCAGCGAAGCCACAGCAATGGCCCACCAAATTCTTTCCCTGGGAAAGAATTTGGTGTCCTTCACCTTCGCTGTTTTCAGCATTCGACAAAACTGGTTCGATATTATAACATTCGAACTTTATAAAATTCGATGTTATACTATAGACCTGAATTCCTTACCCACCACAATCAGAACCACTTCTAACCACACCATTTTCAAGAAATCTCTGCAAGAATACCTCTCCAAACTATGGCTCTGTACATGCTCAAATAATTCTTCCAGCATTACATGAAACTAGAAATCTCTTCTAACAACTTTAACACTTTGAAATATCTATCTTCACTTAATTTAACTCTTCTCGCTCTCAGTCTTATGCATCCTCAGCTGCAAGATGAAATTTAAAGAAAATAAATCCTAATTCTAATTGTATATCAACATGTATATATTGTACCTGGATGTAAACCATTGTTATTTTTGTATTTTGTATAATGTTGCTTACTAGTAACTTGAATCTGTTAACAGTCATTATGTAACTTTATCTTATCAATGTATATGTGATATATGGAGCTTTTCTCCCCGGGCCTCTACTGAAAATGGGCACTCTAGGCCCAGTGGACTATCCCGGAAAACAAATGCAAATAATAATAATAGTAATAATAATAATAATAGTAATAATAATAATAATAACAATAATAGATTCAGACATATTCCAGGGAGTTAATGATTGAGAATATAATTACTATTGAAATATATGACATATATATATATATATATATATATATATATATATATATAATATAAAATCATGTCATCCCTCTAATATATGGTCTACCAAATTTACACAAAGATAAAAGTAATCCTTCTATGAGACCAATTGTATCTGGAAATAAATGGGCTACAGTGGCAATGACTAAATATTTGGAAACACAATTGAAACCTTTTTTAATTTTCTGTAAAACTTATATAAGAGACACCAATGATTTTTTAAGCTCATATATCATTGGTCTCACAGTAATGTATTACAAAGTTTGTTTCTGTTTGCGCTAGATGTCAAATCACTGTTTACTGTAATACCAAATGAATATGGTATTCAAGCTCTAACAGAATACTTATGTACATACAGTGACTTCTCAAAAAGGAAAATTGTGACTATATGTCTCTTATTGGATAGTGTTTTGAATACTAATGTTTTTATCTTTAACAATGAATATTTTTATCAGAAATTAGGTGTAGCTATGGGTAGCCCATAGCTAGCACATATGCAAATTTAGCATTCTCAAGTTGGGAAGATTACAATATATTTAATGTTAATTCATTATACACTAAGCTCATTGCATTCTATAACTATTTTTTAGATGATATTTTCTTTATTTGGACAGGTGAAGAAATAACACTATATTAATTTCTTTATAGGTTGCAACAATCCACAAGTTTTTTATCTTTTGATATTAAATTTTCTAATACTGAGATACATTTTTAGATGTTACTATGTATTTTAATAATGGTTTATTTAATACCAGTAATTTTAAGAAAGATGTCTAAGCTTCTAGATATTTACATTCACAAAGCATGCATCCTGGACATAAATATATAATGGCATCATTAAAAGTCAATTGTTGAGAGCAAGTAGACTAAATACATGCACTGGCTAATTTTATAATGAGGCACTTAATATGATTGATGATTTTTGTGAAAGAGGGTATAATAGTCAGTTATTAGAAAGCAATACGAATTATGTGACCTTAAAACAAAATAGTAGTGGTAAACCATTCTTTTTAAATATAACTATATCATCTGATTCCAATAGGAATGCATCTGTTTGAAAGCTAGGTTAATTTATGAAGTATGATAGGCGAACCACACAAGTTAAGAATATTATTAAAAATAATTGGTTGATATTATACTCTGACTCTGAGATTGCTAAGATTGTAGGAATTCAACATAATTTCAATTATAAGAAAGAGAAAAACTTAAAGCAAAAACTATGATATAAAGATTTTATTCCATAGAAAGAAGACAATTAGATGTAAAATATGGTACCAAACCATGTTATACTTGCCATTACTGTACCAATATAAGGAATGAGACTAGCTTTATAGATTTTATTAATGAAAAAAAAGGTTTATATTTGTTTCAGTGACATGTAATACAGAAAATTAAGTATATCTTGCTAATTGTGTAAAATGTACTGGCTTTTATATAGGGAAGGCCAATTGTAAGCTAAAAGAAAAAATATTTTCTCATTTGTCTGAGATAAGAAGAGGAATAGAAACCAATGCATTATACAAACACATTGCATTGAATGATGAAGGAATATACTTTTAGATTTAAAGCTTTACAAGGAACTTACAAGAATAAATGTGGGGGTGATTTAGTTACATTAACTGAACCATGAAAGAAATACTGCTGGAAAAACACTCTGACAAACTATTAATTTAAAAGAAATACTGGAAATACTACTGGCAGAACTCTACCCAAAAATGCTTGACATCTGTGTGTGTACTTAGAGCTTTTAGGTATCTGGAGGTTTCACTTTATTTCCTTTATCTGTTAAACAGGTAAACCAACTAGATACATCAGCATCTCTACAGGGGCAACCGAAAAATATCTGGTTAAGTGACTTGATCTGAGATAGACAGCAGACAAATGGAAATAGAGGGAAATAAAATCAGTGTTACAGGTGAAAACTTAGTGGCATCCTCTAAGCTAAACTGCAATTCAGACACTGATACTCATACTGTAATCATATAACTCATGAACAAACGGCTCTAGTTTATTTGCCTGAAACTCAAATGCTTGAACCTATTTGCCCGAAAACTCATTTGCCTGAAAAGTTTCTCCACAGCAAATATACCCCACACACACATACACCCTTACTTATATATATATATATATATATATATATATATATATATATATATATATATATATACTAACTCCATGGTTGCACAACCGGAAAAACAAGACAAAAACACCACAAACAGTTAATCACTGCTGGAGAACAAACACAAACATCTACACATCTAGGGATAGAACATGACACTGACCATTGTGATCAACACATACTCTGCTAGACTTATATCACTAATAACTCCTAGTGACTAGACATGACACCACCATATACTTTCTATAGACTTCTATGCTTTTCAGGCAAATGGGTCTCAGGCTAATGAACTACAACTGAACAAACAGGCCCATGTGCCTGCTAGGGAATCAGTACTTGCTTACAAAAGGTAAAGTCAAAAGCTTTGTCTCTACTATGAGAAACACCAGCATTCTAAAGTTTTCTTCAGACCTACTGAAGAGACTACAAATGCTCATTGGCAAAACTGGGGAAGATGATTCATTTTACACTTATTCCCATGTTCTCCAAGTTTAACAATTTCTAGAAAGGGAAAGTGAAGAAGGCATTGTGATCCAACAGAGCTTCCTTTTTTTCATATCTGCATGCCTCCAAACCTCTCGGGTGCTAATTTTAAACAGCAGAGATGGTGTCGACCTCTTGTGCTAATCACCTCGCAGATGACAAGATGATGAGTGGATTCCTGCCAGTTATTACTGGCATAGCAATATTTTTTAAATCACAGGATGATTTATTTTTTTAATGGAAAAGGTATGCATTATACTGACTTTTTTGTCTAGTTTGTCTTTAGCTTCATAAATGTTAGTATGAGAAGCTGGGGACCTCTTCAATAAATGAAATCCTTATATATATATATATATATATATATATATATATATATATATATATGTGTGTGTGTGTGTGTGTGTGTGTGTGTGTGTTTCTTCATGCAAGTAGTGTATGGATCCTCTTTTATGTAAAAAAATTGATCCAAACAATAATTTGCCTTAGAAGTTATTTAGTGAAGCTGCCATAATTAGCTTACAGTGGCAGAGATGAATGTCTGCTTGTTTAATGGTCCCATGAAATGTGCAGGAACCATACATGGGCACTTATTCTTTTGTCATTTTCCTGCTACAGTGTTTAAGGAGTATTAGTTCTGTATCTTTTCACTAACAACTCTCTGTAGCAGTGGTCTAAATACTGCAAATTTTAGTGGGTGGAGGGTATCTCTGCTGCCTACACCCCTTCACACACACACACACACACACACACACACACACACACACACACACACACACACACACACACACACACACACACACACATACATGACAGGTGCTATAACTTCATAGAAAGTAAATCTCACAATACTACTTACCTTCTCTATAACAGAGATAAAGAATGACACCTGGAAAAAGATATTGAACACCTACAGTTAAGGTGAGCACTTCAAACAAATGAACTTTACTCATTAAGGTGAAAGATTGTGTCACTTTATATAAAAACACATATTAGAAAACATGGAAGTCACACAGTTGTAACTATATCTATAAACAACGGTGAAAACATCTTTGATCATTAAGCTATCATAGGTTCATAGGTGTGTACTAGGCTAACAACAACTGGGGCCTGATAAGCCTAGCAGTGGAACCCAAATGTATCTCATGAGTTATTGTGCCTTAGAGATTATTTTAAGGGTGTTAGTTAGGCCATGAGTTAACATCTGCCTCTGTCCATCAGAGACATGGGTGTCAGACCAGGTTTGAATTCCCGATTTCCCAAACTGGTCCACGTTGAGCTTGTATAGGGTTAGGGAAGGGCTCTGCTTCACATGGATGAGAAGCCTATTCCACAGAATGGGGACTCTCTGAGATACATACCTGTCCCTCCAACATGTCCTATTTAAGTTGCAAGCAAAGTTTAAATCCCTAGATCTAGTAGTTCTGGTGCTGTTCATATTGTAGATATGCAAAAGGTCCAACAGAGCGATTTCCATGGATGTCTTGTATGCCAGCATAAATCAGCAGTCTGTATAACACAGAATATAGAGATTGGGCTTTGGGAAGATCTGCAGAGAGACTGTGTTTACTGTGTATTCTTTTTGTGAGGAACCTCTGTGGACATTCCAGTTGTATGTGCCTGGTCAGGTACATACTAAAGAGGGGGTTATACTCAATGATGGTGTTAGCAGCAGAGAGGCTAAAAGAGCGACTGCTAACCTGATAAAAGTGTTTTTTTTCCTGCTACTACCTGGGCGACTATCCGATCTAGCTAAACTGCAAGTATTTCTGCTTCTAGAACTGTTTTAAACTGTTTAAAGTTGTTTTTGCACCTGCACTTTTAAAGTTTGCCCTGTTTGTTGCATTTACCTGTTGAGGCTACACACTCAAGTGCGCTAGCCTGTGTTACATATTTATTGCATGTTCCTGCTGTTTGTTGCAAAAAAGAAAAAAAAAACAAAAAAATTATCCTTGTTTCCTGTCTTTTCTGACATAGAGTAGTCCAAATACAGGCTTTGCTGTATTTTGGACTTTTGGAAAGTTCCTGTGTTGCCCATTTCCTTTCTTGGATAAAGGGAGGCTTCTTTGTTCACCAGTGGCAGTGGGGAGCTTAGAGCAGCCTATCTATCCCTGGAGGAGTGTTCCCAGCACAAGAATCTGATAGTCTATTGGCCGTTTTGGGCCATTTTCTAGCTCTTTCAAGTCCCCCAGTATAAAACCCACTTTGGTGCAGTTTTTGCTCTTGTTACTACTCAGCCAAGCTCCTCGTGGTCCTGCAGAGTGGTGCTAGCAGCAGAGAGGCTAAAACAGCAACTGCTAACCTGATAAAAGCGTTTTTTTTCCTACTACTACCTGGGCAACTGTCCGATCTAGCTAAACTGCAAATATTTCTGCTTCTTGAACTGTTTTAAACTGTTTAAAGTTGTTTTTGCACCTGCACTTTTAAAGTTTGTCCTGTTTGTTGCATTTACCTGTTGAGGCTACACACTCAAGTGCGCTAGCCTGTGTTACATATTTATTGCAATTTCCTGCTGTTTGTTGCAAAAAAGAAAAAAAAAACAAAAAAAATTATCCTTGTTTCCCGTCGTTCCTGACCTAGAGTAGTCCAAATACAAGCTTTGCTGTATTCTGGACTTTTGGAACGTTCCTGTGTTGTCCATTTCCTTTTTTGGATAAAGGGAGGCTTCTTTGTTCACCAGTGGCAGTGGGGAGCTTAGAGCAGCCTATCTATCCCTGGAGGAGTGTTCCCAGCACAAGAATCTGATAGTCTATTGGCAGTTTTGGGCCAATTTCTAGCTCTTTCAAGTCCCCCTGTATAAAACCCACTTTGGTGCAGTTTTTGCACTTGCTACTACTCAGCCAAGCTCCTCGTGGTCCTGCAGAGTGGTGCTAGCAGCAGAGAGGCTAAAACAGCAACTGCTAACCTGATAAAAGTGTTTTTTTTCCTACTACTACCTGGGCGACTGTCCGATCTAGCTAAACTGCAAATATTTCTGCTTCTTGAACTGTTTTAAACTGTTTAAAGTTGTTTTTGCATTTGCACTTTTAAAGTTTGTCCTGTTTGTTGCATTTACCTGTTGAGACTACACACTCAAGTGCGCTAGCCTGTGTTACATATTTATTGCAATTTCCTGCTGTTTGTTGCAAAAAAGAAAAAAAAACAAAAAAATGATCCTTGTTTCCCGTCGTTCCTGACCTAGAGTAGTCCAAATACAGGCTTTGCTGTATTCTGGACTTTTGGAAAGTTCCTGTGTTGTCCATTTCCTTTTTTGGATAAAGGGAGGCTTCTTTGTTCACCAGTGGCAGTGGGGAGCTTAGAGCAGCCTATCTATCCCTGGAGGAGTGTTCCCAGCACAAGAATCTGGTAGTCTATTGGCTGTTTTGGGCCAATTTCTAGCTCTTTCAAGTCCCCCTGTATAAAACCCGCTTTGGCGCGGCTTTGAGCAATTTTACGCATAGTGCAGCATCGGGCAGCTCCGCTTAATTGGGTTTAAACCATTCTCAGCTCCACAAAGTCTGCTCTTCACTTTTTCCCTTAGAACTGATCTAGTTCTCATAATAAACACCCTATTCATACTCTAAAGCCTGGCACTTGCTTACTAAAGGAATTATATAAGTCAGCACTAAAAAATTAAAAGCACTACACCCTCACAAACTACCCTTAAGTACCTTGTTCCCCATTGGCCCTTTTTTTCAGTTATAAAGGAATTCCCAATACTATTCTAGCATGTCCAAAGGTCAGTTGTCAATCTCCTCTCCGGTCCAGCTGGTGAATCTGGGAATCTTGAGGCAATGTTACAACTGCCTCATGTACAAAGATAACCCTCTCCTCCTCCCAACAAATTACAACACATGTGAAAGATGCAACCATATAGCCAAACTGGAGGCTAAGCTCTCTCAACTCAGTACTGGCGTAACCAGTCAGGAGAAGAAGGAAACCATACTCACTATAATTCCAGTCTCACATAGACCTACCATGGCAGCAAACCAAACACATAAACACACAAAAACATACTCGGAGGCTCTAAATAAAAATCTGCCTAAGCAGCAGAGACCTCCAAAGCAGACACCCAAGCAACCGCTACCCCAAAACAAAACACGTGCAACATATAGCTCACAAAGCCAGTGTGCCGAACAGTACAGCCCTTAAGGCTAAACGACACACCTGATACACTTGTAATAGGTGACTCTATCGTCAGGCACACTGACATCCCGCTCACCAGGCTGAACAAGGAGAAGATCACGGTGAGCTGCCTGTCGGGTGCTAGGATCCGCCACATAACACAAGCACTCAGGTCACTCCAAGGCAAGTACAAATATGACTCAGTCATTGTCCATGCTGGTGTGAATGACCGGAGACGTACCTCCCTGGACTACATGTAAAGAGACATAGAGGAGCTCTCTGAGCATGTAGCCCAGGCCGGTATGACCCTGACCTTGAGTAGCATCTTACCCTCACCAAGAATGATGCCACAATATGAAGAAAAGATGATCAATTTCAACAATTGGCTTAAGTATTGGTGTCATTCAAAGGGGATCCAATGCCCGTCAGCCTGGGATGACATGCTCGACAGCCACGATGCTTTATGCACCTGTCACCCCTGGGTTTTCGGATATTGGCAAAGGCTCTTGCCACCCCCATAGTGCCTTTTTTAGGCAAGTCTCAAAAGACAAACCCACCTCCATAGGTATCACAAGGGATAAGAAACTAAGAGTAATGCTACTAAATGCCAGAAGTCTAAACCTCAAGATGCATGCACTCGAAACTCTCCTTAGCATGGAGAACATCGATATCTGTGCAGTAACAGAAACCTGGTTCAAGGCTCCCAAGAGCACCCCAGCACTACCAGGTTATACCTCATACCATGCTTTTTGGCCCCAAAACTTGGACCGAACCACAAAAGGAGGGGGAGTATCAATATTCGTCAAAGATACCCACACCTTCAGGTTGGTGGCACAGCACGAAGCATCAGAGACTATCCATCTGCAACTAACAGTGGGTAAAACTGCCTTCCAGTTTATAGCCTGCTACAGACCACTCTCCCAAACCCAGGAACCCCACTCTGCCTTCCTGAGAACACTGGAAAATATGAAGGTCTCTCCAAACACCATTATATTGGGCGACTTCAACTACCCAAACATAGACTGGGAGCATTACTCTAGCTCCAACACCCTAGCCCAAAGGTTCCTAGAATTTATAAACTCAAATGCTATGGAACAACTTGTTACCACTCCCACAAGAGGGGAAAACATACTGGACCTGATCATCACCAACATGGGGGCTCTATGCTCCAGACCAGAAGTGTATCCCTCACTGGTAAGATCAGATCATAAACTAATCTTACTGGATATTCACATCCCGACCCCACCCCCTGCCCAGAAAACCACAGTGAAAAACTTCTCTAAAGCAAATTTCACACTCCTCAAAACTGAGGTGGAATCCTTCAAAGCCGCTGGGCCTGTGGAAAGTA